>NC_060277.1:56902832-56995513 GCF_021613505.1 Equus quagga
CCGGGCGTGGGGTGAGCGCGCGCGGCCAATCAGCGGCCGCGCCGCCCGAGGCTCGCGGCCCCGCCCGCCCGGTGGCGGCGCGGCTCGCCTTCTTCGCGCCGGACGGGCCCGGGTTACTCGCGGGCGCCGACCTCCGCCGGGATTACTGGCGGTCACAGGCGGCTCCCACCACCTCCGTCACCGCTCAGAGAAGTGCCGCGGAGGGGGCGCGGCCCGGGAAGACGCGGGCAGGGATGCCCCCCACCCCCGGAGCTCTGTGCTGGAAATCGTTGGCTCATTGAGCATCTGACCGCTGTGAGCCTCAGTTTACTCCTCTAGCAAATGGGACGATCACGCCTCCCAGGCATCGGATGGGAGGAGTAAAGAAGATAATGGGTGCGGCGCTCTGTACCAAGAGGCGTTTAATTAAGGCCAAGGGCTGCCTGGTGGTGGGTGCGGGGACCTCCCCATCCTGGGGCAGCCCTGGCATGAGGCCACCCCCACCCCAACCACGCGGACCCCTGATAACAGGTCACTGCCTGGAAACTGAGACCCAGAGTGAGGAAGGGAAACCCCTACCCCAAATTACACATCCAGGTAATCCTTGAACCCGAGTCTCCTGACTCCCAGCACAGATGTGCCTTTCCAGAGGGGCCTGGGTCAGAGATGGGGGCAGGAGATGGGTCGGTGAAGTCTGCCCTGCTCCCCAAACTATCACAGCCCCCCAGCAGTCACTAGATGAAGCACTGGAGGGTCCCGGAAGGCCAAGCTGCCACCCGATCCTTGGGACAGAGGTCAGGAAGGCAGGGGTGTCAGCCCTAGGGTGACAGGCTCTGAGGGTCTTTTGAGGGGGTACCTAGGCCTGTCTCCCTTCCTGTGTAAGATCAAAGCTCGACACACACACACATGAATAGAGCCTGGCCAGCAGCCCAGGTTGCCACCTCAGGCTTCTGTGGCTAAGCAGACGATCACCACGGCCGGGCCCAGCTCCCAGCTGTGGCATCAGCCCTTCCTCCCTCCTGCTCCCTGCCTCCTGCAGCCTTGCCCCCGAATCCTGCGAGGGCAGGCATAGCAACTAAGCAGCCGGTGTTGAGGAGCTGGAGGCCCTCCTGGCCCTGACTGCTCTCCCTCTCCAGGAGCCTAAACGAGGAGACTCGGCCTCGTCTCCCCTACTCACATCCAGTGCCCCTGTCACCAGGTCCTCCCGCGGCATTCCGCTCCTGCACCTCCACCTCCCTCTCTCCTTAGCCTGTGGGTGTTCACACTCTCCCTTACGGAAAAAAAACAAAACAAAGCATTGCTGTTGGAAGGGCCCTGACCTCACCCGAGTAACTTAAGACAGGGAACACTTTCAAAACAGACCCTCACAGCTCCATTCTTCCCTTACTGTGTTCCCCAGTTTTGAGCCCAGAATGTGGCAGGTCCGACAAGGGCCCGGGCCACCCACCCCTGCAGGTGTCGAGCCTGGGCCTCCCACTTCCTGCCCCATCCTTCTCTCCTTCACCGCATTTCCTTGCCTCTTTTTGTCTCCATTTCTCACATCTTTGTGGCTCTGCACCCATCCCATCCAGATTCAGGAGCAGGAGGGAGAGGACAGTCACTCACTGACCCCCTGACAGTAGCAGGAGTTAGGAAAGGCTTCGAGAGGAGGGCTGACCTTGGAGCGGAAGACAGGATCCAAGATGCAGCCTGAAAGAGGGCCTGCGAGCTGGCAGCACCTGGGGGCATGCAGCCGGCCGTCCCTCGAACTCAGGGTCTGCCCAGCCCCCCACCTCGCTCTCCTCTGGGGTGGGATCTGCTGCCGATTTCTGCAGAGGTTGGGAGCCAGGGCTAGGAGTGGGGGTGGAAATTCAGGAGCCCCGCCCGCAGCCACCCCACAGAGATACAGCCAAGGGGATGCGCCTTCCCTCTGCCCCTCACTTGGGTGTAGTCCTAAGCAGGTCACTCCCATCTCTGAGCCTCCGCCCCTGGTCTCCAGAGGGAGGCATTCTAGGAGAACAAGCCTATGAAGCACCCACCACTCAGCAAGGCCTCAGCAAAGGTTATTCCCTCTGCAGCTGCCGGAATGGTCTAGAATTGGATGTCAGGCAGCGACTTGCCCGATACTTGCAATGTTCAAGTTGGAGATCCATAACCATTTGACAGAGACTGTTTCTAGAGTTCACAGGGCAGGGACTAGGGTGAGGTAGGAGAGGCACCTGGGGTGCGCAGTTTAAAGCAGCCCCCTCCTGCCTCGCAGCAGGGCCCAGAGGCTGCCACAGCTCCCAGACCACGGGCCACTTTTAAGGGAGCTAAGCTGCTCCAACGACAGGAGGCCGCGCGTGTGGCCCTGTGTGGACTCTGCACACGGGGAAGACAACGCACAGGCTCAGCCTCAGGGCCATCTCCCAGCCCCCATCTTTCACCTTCCTCGCCCCACCCCGAGCCTGGATCCCTCCTTTTCCTCTCCTACCTGATTCTATCAGGACCCAACAGAAAATCTGAACCCCCCATCCCCTTCTCTGGCTCTACCTTCAAACCTCCCTCTGAAGGCAGATGTGGGGCAGCCTTTTATTCTCCGGCCTGCTTGTTCAGTGAGACCATGATGGAAACCCTGCGAGGGCCCCACACCACAAACTTGGAGGAGCCCAGCTCTGACCATCACAGGAGCCTGCAGCCCATCCGACCTGCATGAGGCCTTGGACTCCCAACAAATTCTGTCTGCATGCCTCCCAGGACAGGGAGCTCACCACCTGCCCCACATGGCCCGGTCTGTGAAGCCCAGATCTGTTTCTGACAACATCTAACTGCCATTTCCTAAGTGTCTGCAGTGTGTCAGGCTGGTGCCAGGCACAGAGGGTACAGGGACACAGCCCAAAGACCTTCCCTCGTGGAGCTTATGTTCCAGTGAGGGAGACAAATGGTTTGCAAATACGTGGAGGAACGTGGGTACAGTGGTGGTGAGCACCATGCAGAAACTGAGGCAGTGTAAGTGGAGATCAGGTGGTCAGGGCAGACCTCTCTGAGGAGATGACATGTGAGCAGAGGCCTGAATGAAATGAAGGAGTGGGCCGAGAGGGAGGAAGACTGTCCTGGGCAGAAGGAACAGCAAGTGCAAAGGACCTGAGGTGGGAGCAAACTTGGTGCAATGTCGACAAACTAGGCAGCCAGTGTGGCTGGAGCAGAGGGAGCAGAGTGGGGCTGGAGGTCAGGGAGGCAGCCAAGGAGCTGGGATTCCAACCCAGGTTTGTCTGCCACCTGAGCCAAGGACACTAATTCTCCAGGGAATGGGCAGCAAAGGGATCTGCAAACATTCTCACGCGGTGCAGACCACAAAGGCTGGCAACTGTGAGAAAGTGAGCGGCATGAAGCAGCACTGCCACCGGGAGGACACGGGGCACGCTGGTGGGACATGGGGGCACTCCGCCTGGCCTGCCTGGTGGAGGGTGCTCACTCAACACTCCGGGAGCCAGGCCTGCACCTGGGCCGCCCCCGTCCCTGCTGCCCCCACCTGCGCCTCCTGCCTCCTCCCCAGGGCTCCGGTTGGCAGGTTCCTGTGTCCTCAGCCGGTCGTGTATGCGACAGGGCACAGGCTGCCCTTGGTGCACTGGGGGCCGCCGAGGATGCCAGTGTGTGCTGGCTCTTCCCGGAACAGGATGGCCCGTGGCTGCAGCCCCAGGTGCACCTGGGCTTGGGCCCTCGAGACGATGAGGAAACTAAGGCTCAGAGGGGGGCCATGTGCCCAAGGCCCCACAGCTGCCAAGCGGCTAGTCTGGGGCTCCAAGCCAGGCCCGTGCGCCTCAGTGGCGGCCCCCCGGGAGTGAGCACGAAGCGAGAGCCGAGGAGGCCTCGAGCCCCAGGCCGCTCCCGCACTGCCTCCCTCCGAAGCCTCTTGCCACCAGAGGGCTGGGCCCGGCCTGGGCAGCTCTGTGACCGCAGCATCACTCAGCCCAGGGCTGGGCACAGACGGGCCGAGTCAGGGGTGCGTGGACTCCGGGCCTCTGGCCGTCTGAGTCCCACCACCCGAGCTCCCGCCATGCCGGAGGTCCCGTGGCTGCCTTCTGAACATGCCACATTCCTTAATGCTGCTATGCACTTGCCCAGGCTGTTCCCTCAGCCAGGAATGCCCTTCCCACTATCTTTGTCTACCTGCCAAACTCCTATTCCTCTTTCAAAACTTGCTCTGATGTCATCTTCTCAGATTCCTCCCTCAGCTGTGCTGCTCCACACACCAGCTTCCAATTACACGGGCCGAGTGATCCTGAACACAGCCTGTCCAATGGCCATTAAACAAGATGCCGGTCAGTGCCGACTCAGACACTGTGTCCTGGGTGTGAGCTCGGGACACAGGCTTACTGTTCTGACAGCTGAGGAACAACCCATGCGCCGGATGCAGTGGCGGTCTGGGGGTAGACCCCTGCTGCTGAGCAACTGTTCCCAGTCTAGATAGCAGTGCTGTGCATTTCTTTATCTAAATTGTATCTGTTTCCCGCTTTGGGTTGTATCCCTGCGGGCTGTTTTAAGCCTGAAGTAAGTGTGTTGGTTCAAAGGCAGTGTGCTGTTTTAGTGCTGCCAGGCTGCTCTCTGAAAAAGGTAAACCCCTTTACAACCTCTCCTGCCATTGTCCCATTTTCTTCTAGCATCACCAGCACTGGGTTTTATCGTTTTTGTTTACCTTTGGTTGCTTTGCTGAGTCCCAAGAGCTGTGTGACTGGAAGCTCGAAGATGCTTTAATTTGCATCCGCAAGGCTGCCTTAAGGCATTCTGTGCAGTGAACCATCAACTGTGGCCAGAGACTCCCCTGCCTGCGCTTCCGCCCGCCTTCACCCGGGAAGCAGTCCCTCCTGGGCGCTGCCCCTCGCTGCTCCTCACAGGTCTCCCGCCCCTCTGCCCTCCCCAGCAGCGCTGGGCCTGGGGCCAGGTGTCTTGAAGCCTCATTCCCTCATCTGTACACGGCGAGGAGGTGACAATGGCATTTCTAAGGTTCCTTCCAGCCCTGGTCTCTCTCTCTTTTTTTAAAAATATTTTATTTTTTCCTTTTTCTCCCCAAAGCCCCCCAGTACATAGCTGTATATTCTTCGTTGTGGGTCCTTCTAGTTGTGCCATGTGGGACGCTGCCTCAGCGTGGTTTGATGAGCAGTGCCATGTCCGCACCCAGGATTCGAACCAACGAAACACTGGGCCGCCTGCAGCGGAGCGCGCAAACTTAACCACTAGGCCACGGGGCCAGCCCCCAGCCCTGGTCTCTTTATCTTTAATGGTAGCTAAGGACAGGGTGCTTCCTCCCCAGGGGGGATGGGGGGGGAGGGCAAGGGGCTCCCCAATGGCCTTGCCCAGCCCCACCTTGTCTCCCATGCAAAGAACCAGAATCACCAGTGGTGGAGGCTGAGTTGGAACCATAGCCTAGAACCTCCTAGAAACTTCTAACACAGGCTCCTTTTATAATTGCTGCTAATATTTTTTAGGCTAAACATATTAGGTGCCAGGTCCTGGTTAAGTGCTCTAAATAATGATGATACTACTAACTGGCATTGGTTGAGGGCCTAGTGTGTGCCATGTACTCTTAAGCCCTTGACTTAGATGAGCTCATCTGATGCCCACAACTCGAAGAAGCTGGTTCTATTTCTGTTCCCAGTACACTAATGGGAACCTGAAGGTCAGGTTAATCAGCCACTTGTCCGCAGTCACACAATAAGGGCTGGATCTGAAGCACTCTGGGCTCCAGCCTTCCAGCTACAGGGAGAATGGACCCCTGGGAGCGCAGGCCCAGGGTGTGACTGGGAGGGACAGGCTCGCTGGAGATAGCTGGTGGGTCATCGGGGGCCCGGGGAGGGGGGGCTGGGGGTTGAGCAGGGTTCCAGGGCAGGGTGAGTCTCTCCAGGCCGCAAACTCTCCCAGGTAAGATGGACCCCCAACCCTGCCCCACCTTCACCAAGTCCCAAACGCAGCAGGGAAGCCGTGTACCTGGAGCCAGTCTCAAAGACCCCCTTCCTAGGATCCCCCAAGTCCATCTCTATGGCTCCCCACTCCACTGACTCACCCGCTTGTAGGGCCGCATGGATGTGGGTCTCACACGTGTACAGCCCCAATCAGGTCCCAGGGTCACAGGGCACATCCACAGGGCCCGTGGCTGGCAGGACACAAGGCCAGAGACACTTCCTCTGGCCAATGCACCATTCCCACCAGGGCTGCACCTGTCAGTGGGGCAAAGTCTAGATCCCAGGCCTCTGTCTGGCAGTGACCCCTGCTGGGGCTGACCTGGTCACTTGGGATGTTTGTGTCCAGTGAGGTGACCATCGGGCAGCAGGTAACTCCCAGCCGCCTGCCTCGCTGCCTCCCTGGAGCCACTCCCATCGCTTCTCTCCGTCCCCCGAACCTTGTCCCCTCAGAGACGTTAGGGCTGGAACCCATGGTGCTCAGGAGCAGCAAATCTCACAGCCTCCATCTCCTGCTTTCCAGGGGAGGCCCCTGAGGTTCAGAGAGGGCAAGGTACCTTCCCCAGGAAAAACAGCAATTCATGGCCACACTGGGAGGACACCACTTTCTGCTGCCCTAGACTGGACACGCTGGCTACCAAGAGGCAGAAAAAGGGATGGGAAGGGGGACATGTTCTGACAGCAGAGGCTCTCTGAGGCTCCACCCCCGAGGGGCTCTGGACGTGGGAGTGAGAGGAGGGGCACCCTCCCAGGGCAGAGTGTGTCTGGGGCCTGCGGGTACCTGAGGCCTGAGCGCCTGACCGCCATGGGCCTAACACCCGTCCCAAGCTGCACTCAGGATTGCGCTCGCAGCCCCTCGGCCCACAGCTGCAAGGGGCCCAGAGCACAGAACGAGACAGGGAGGCCTGGGGGGAGACAGAGCCCACCAGAGGTCATGGTACACGGGAGCCAGGGTAAGCCTTCACCCACAGAACCAAGGACTCGTGGTGGCAGCCCCACCCCAAAGCTCGTTCACATGACACAGGGTTTGGCTGAGGCGGGTGGCAGGGCCAGGTGGGGCTCAAGGCCCTTGGCTGGCTCCCTGGTGCCAGTCCTCAGTCTCATGACTCAAAGGGAGGGGGAGGCAGCCACATGGCCTCTGACCCTTCTATGACCCACTCCCAGACCCCCAGCACAGCCCCACAGGGAGCAGCCCCCTGGGTTCCCTTACGCCTTGGCCCCTCACCCCACCCCAACTCTTAGGAGCCCAGCAATTAAGAGCATGGGCTCTGGAGCCCGCAGCCAGGGTTTGAATCCTGGCTCGGCCCTGTTCTGCCTGTGTGACCTTGGGCAAGTCACTTAACCTCTCTGTGCCTCATCTGTAAGACGACAATCATAAGTCTCCCTGCTTGGGGTTGCTGGGAGGACTCAATGGTCAGCACAATGCCTGGCATACCGTAAGTGCTCAATTAGTGTTCCCTATTCTCGCTGTAACCCTCCAGCATGGCTGTCAGCGGGAACTCCTGACACACAACCCCAGCATGACACAGCCGTGCTCTGACCCCTCAGACTTCCCACGGCCCCCGGGACCCAATCCAGCTCCCCATCCTGGCACTCAAGGCCCGCCTGGCCCACCTCTCAACCCTCAGTCCTTTCAGGGGCCCTGCCCTTCCCACCCCCCCATCACCTGTCTCTAGACCTTCTGGAACCTGCCCAGCTCCACAGGCAGGGTAAAAGCCTCGAGAGCAGGCCTGGCCTCTGAGCAGCAGTTCCCATCCCAGAGCCTCGGTCCATGGAACGAAGCGAGGATCCGTCCAGGTAAGACTGGCCTCGGGGTGTCCACTCAGCGCAGACCATGAGCACAAAACAAGCCAGATGCCCATCAATGGGGGCCGAGCGGGTAACCAAGGACCCTGACTGTTGTCTGGCTGCTGACATGGGACAAAGCAGGCTGCAACCTACTGTGCGCCAGTGGGCCTGCTCGAGCTCATCAAAGCCTGGAGAAGCGGCGGCCTGGGGCTGGGCTGGCCGGGGAGTGGCTGTAAAGTGGCACGAGGGGTCTCACTGGGGATGTAAATCTTCTACAACTAACTGGTGACCGTCATGCGACTTGGTAAATTTCCTAAAACTCACTGAATTGTACACTTAAAATGGGTAAATCTTACAGTAGATAAATTAAACCTCAACGACGATTTTTTTAAAAAATAGATCAGGAGTGTGCAGCCATTCCAAAAAACTACATACATCTGCGCACACAGGAAATAATCCCCCACATAATTAACAGAGCTGATCTGTGGGCGGGGGGTTTAGGAAAGATTTTATTTTCTCCTTTTTCCTCACCTGCACTTTCTAATTTTTCTACAGTACAAAGAGATTAGCTGTATAATTGGGGAAAAGAACAGAAAGTGTGGATAAAGACCAAGGAGTCCTCTGCTGCAGTGGACAAAGTTCACGTCCCCCCCCAGCGAGAGTCCCCTGTTGTCCCCTTTCTCTCACAGAGCAGAGCTGGGGCAGGTCTGATCTCCAATGGCCCCCTGCCCCCACAGCTGCCCGAGCCTGGCCTTTGCAGCTGAGGAGATAATGTTTCTATAAGTCAGTCAATGAAGAAAGGGCTGTGCCAGACCTGTGGCCCAGATACACCTGCTCTGATTCGACCGTCCCAACTCCCCTGGGAAGGGAGGCATCTGCATGAGGGGGAAGCAGGCTCGGAGGGTGACAGGGCTGGGGCTCGAGGGCAGAGTGAGTGAGCAGTGTCCAGATTCGAGCCCTGACTGCAATCGCAGGCTCTCACTGCCTGGTCCTGGTGTCTCATCAGCCACACCCACTGGGCCCAGCGCTCGGGGAACTGTTAGTTGACTCAGGCTCAGGTCTCCCCAGTGTCTGGGGTTTTGTGGGTCATCACTCCGGAGTGCAGCGATGGGGGAGGCTGCTTTGGAAAAGTCCCATAATCAGGGTCTCTCTTCTCCGGCCCTCCCCTGGCCTGGCCCCAGGGGAAGGCGAGCAGATGAGGCCCTGGCTGGCAGCAGGAAGGCAGGAGGTGGTGGCTTAGCTGTGTCTGTTTTGCCAACTCCAGGGTGGCCACGGGCTCCATGGACATGTCCATTCAGGTTGTGGGAAGTTTGAGTTCTGTGCTCTTGGCCTCAGTTTCCCCATCAACCAAGTGCAACTTAGCGGGCGTTGCTGAAACTGCAGGGCGATTTGCTGGGGCTTCAGTCTGCCCTGTCTGCAAAGTGGGGCAACAGCCTCCTAGCTGGCACCTGTTGCACCACCGGCCGCAACGCCCTTCTCTGGAGAACAGCCAGAGCGACGCATCCAGTCCTTTCCCGGGCCAACGCGGGGCCCTCCTTTTGCCTACCTTCCCAGCCTCACCTCCTGTGCATTCCTCTGACCCCTCCGACTCAGGGCCTTTGCCCTTGCCGTGCCCACGGCCTGGAAAAGTATCCTTCCCGGGCGGTCGGGGCTAACTCTCGGGTCTCAGCCCAAACGTCTGCGCAGAGAGGTCTCGCCCCACCACTCTACCCAAAGTAGCCCCACCCCTGCTCCACCCCAAGGTGCAACGAAATATCCGTTTGCGGGTTTCCTGGGGGATTTTTGTGCTCCCGAGAAAAGAGAGCCTGGGTCTGTGAGCCCCCAGTGCCTAGGACGAGGCCTGGTATTCAGTAGATGCTCAATAAATGTGCGCCCGAAGCGATCGATGCTCTTCTCTGGCTGGCAGAACCGGACCCCCGAGGGCAGGAGCGGGAAGGCGCGTCGCGCGCATGCGCAAAAGCTCCTGCGTCGGGTTGAACTCTCAGGCAGGAGGGAACGACCGCGAGTAACCCTGCGCTGACATCATGGCTGGGGCAGGGGCGGGGCCTCGGCGACGCCCCGGTCCCCAGCTCCCGCCGTTGCAGCCTCGGCTGAGGACGCGCTGGCTGCGCGGCGCGGAGCCCGGGGCGCCCGGAGGGGCACGTGCCCCAGCCCCGAGCCTCCAAGGGCCCCGGCACGTCCCCGAGGCCCGGGCAGCCCCGCAGGGCGCCCGGTGCACAGGACACAGGACATAGGGCCCAGGACACAGGGCACGGCGCACAGAGCCCAGGATACAGGGCCCAGGGCCCAGGGCACAGGACCACAAGGCACGGCGCACAGGGCCCAGGATACAGGGCATAGGGCACGGCGCACAGGGCACAGGACCACAGGGAACGGCGCACAGGGCACAGGGCCCAGGGCACAGGGCCCAGGGCACAGGACCAGAGGGCACAGGGCACAGGGCCCAGGACCACAGAGCACGGCGCATAGGGCAGAGGGCACGGGGCAGAGGGCACAGGGCACGGCGCAGAGGGCCCGCCCAGAGACGCGGGCCGGGCGCCGCCTGCGCTCCCCACTGGCGCGGAGCCCAGCAGCCTGACGCACCTTCGATGTCGGTCAGCAGCGCCGCGTCCAGCTCGCACGGCTCGGCCAGCGCCTGCTCCAAGGCCACCTCGCTGAAGGGCGGCTCGTCCATGGCGCAGTCGCCTCCTCCGGGCGGCCCGCCTGGCCCGCCGCTGCGCACAGACTTTCGCAGGGAGCGCCGCGTCCGTCGGCCCGGCCGGCCCGCTGCCGCCGCCGTTGCGCGCGCTCGCGGTCCGCCCTGGCCTCCCTGGTGGCCCGGCGCCCGCGAAAAGTTGCTCGCAAACTGGCTCCCGGGCGGCCGCACCGCGGGGCGGGCGGGGCGGGGCGGGCACTGCGCGGGAGGCCCCGCCCCGGGCAGGCGGCCCCGCCCACCTGGGGCGAGCCGGAACCGGCTCCGGGTCTGCACTGCGAACCTGCCCCGCCTACCCCCCCCACCCCCCCGCTCCCCGTCAGAGGGCCCTCCGGTCATTCATTTCCCCCAGCCGCATGCTGGGCAGCCTCTGGCCGACTGCTGCGGGAGCTCGGGCAGGCCGGGCCCCTCCTTGGGCCTCAGTTTCTCCAGCACCAAGCAAGGGGGCTCAGTGGAAGCCCCAGGACTGGGCCCTTCCCAGAGGTCTCTGGACTTGGGGTGGAGGGTGGCCCGACAAACCTCATCCTAGATTTGGCTGTTCAGAACAAGACAGACCCGTCCAGGGTATAGCTGTAAGACCTGCTGTGTGGCCTTGGGCCAATTACACCGCCACTCTGTGCATCAGTTTCCTCTCTGTAACTGGGACTTGAGGATACCTCTCCATAGGCTGGCTAGGACCTTAGTGAAGACATGGAGGGAGGCTGGGCTGTGACATCAGCCTGCCCCTTCTCAGTCTCTCAGATCAGATTGGCCTCCTGAGGAGGAGGTGGCCCAAGGAGAACCTGGCAGAGGCTGGAATTTCCCATCCTACTTGATCTGGTTTCCTCCCAGATCCAGCTGTGGGGACAGCAGAAGGGCATGGGGGCCGGTGGGCCAGTCCAGCCCCTGAAGTTAGGCTGGCCTCAGTACCCAGGAGGGCAGGAAGACCCAGAGAGTTTTAAGGAACCCACCTGCCCAGGCTCACACAGCTACTCAGGGACAGCCACCCGGGGCGGGGGGGGGGGGGGGGCCCAGAGCTCTCTGACTCCAAGCTTGGTGCTTGTCCCTGGAGCAGTGGGAGGGGGGCAGGAGGCAGAGGCGGGCTGCGATTTAGACCTGAGCCAAGTTGTCCTGGATCGTGACAGGTGGGGCTGGGTCAGAGGACGCAGCTTGGCTGGCGAGAGGGCTGGAGACTGAACCCTGGGCCCTGTGGATTGGGGACTGAGCTAGGTGGCAGGGGAGGGGACCCAATGAGGTTGATTGAGATAAACCAGAATTAACATTCAGGTATCTGAAAGTGGGAAGGCAGTGAGCTCCCTGTCCCTGGAAGTATGCAAGCAGAGAAAGGCACCCTTGGTGGAGCGCAGCCAAGGAGACGTATCACAGGTCAGGACCCCCAGGCCCTCCTACTCTCAGTGAGTCTTGCCATCCAGAATGCTGCCTTGCTTAGACTCCAGATATGGCCTGTCTGGCTATGCCCTCTGAGGGAGTAAAATTAGTGGCGTGCTTTAGAAGAGGGGTGCCCAGGCCAAGAGAGGCCTTGGAGGCACAAGTCCCTGGGGCTCAGCCTGGACATGCACGCAGCTCTTTTTTTTCCCCTCCTGGAAGTGGCTGCTGTGGAAAATTACCCAGAACAGGGTGGCCAGGGGCTGTGGGGCTCTCCAAACCACATCTGCCCCTGAAGTGGCCTTGCTAAGGGATCCACCCAGGGTCTGGCCCCTCCAGATGAGCTTCTGCTGGGGATCACAGAGGGATCCGGCTTCTCCTCAGCTCCCCTCCATCCTGCACCCCCTCCCCAGACCCCACCACCCGGAGCAGAAGCCATGCACTCCGGAGGCCTTGGGAATCTGGGGACTTCCTGGAAAATTCTAACAGCCCTTCCCAGGGAGAGGAGTGAAGAGAGGAGGGATGCTGAGTGAAGCCTAAACTCCGCTCTCTGCAAAGTCAGGAAGCTGGTCTGGTTTTCCACCTGCTGGCTCTGTGACCTAGAACCACTTAACTTCGCCTTTCTGAGTCTCAGCTATTGGATCTGCTAAATGAGAAAACCCTTCCTGCAGTCACTCTGCAGAGGCAGGTAAGGTGTATTGGGGTCATTGTCGCAACAGATCTGTCTCAGTGTTCTTTAAATGATTTACCTCATATGTAAAGAGCATGGTTCAATAAATATGCACTCCATAAGTGCAGGAGTTAGGGGAAAGAGGGTTTGGTAAGGTCAGCCAGAGACCTGCAGCCCAAACTAGAAAGCCAGTTGAAACTTGAGCCTGAAAGAAGGCCCCCATGGGGCACAGTTGGGGCGTGAGCTTTAAACCTGCTCCGGAGTCGGAGCTTACCAGGGCGATCCTCAAGGCAAGACTGGGGAAAGCCAGGCTGGGGGCTGCGGTTCTTCAGGGAAACCTGTTTCTCTTGGTTCCTCCCTCTCAAAGATCCCGAGACCCCCAAACAAGCGCCTCATGCCCGCCTTGGCCGGGGAGATGTGAGCTCGTGCGGGGACCCTCTGTCCTGCTGTGCCTGGGAGGGGCGGTGCTGGCTGCCCGCTCTGCAATGGCTACAATCACAGCGCTCGCCCCTGTTAACCCGTTGACCCCTCCCAGGAGCCCTAGGAGGACTACGCTGCTATCACTCCCATTTCACAGATGGGGAGACCGAGGCACGGGCAGGTGACGCGCCTCGCCCAGGACCCCGGCGCGCTGTCGCCCTGGTCTGGCCAGCGTCGCGCAGCCTGCGGAGCGGCGCCGGCTCCTCGCCGGCCGGCAGGGCAGCGGCCGGAGGCCGGGGGAGTTGGGGCGCCGCGCCAGCCGAGCCCCGCCCCCGCGGGCGCCGCGCAGCCAATGGGCGCCCGACCCGGGGTGGGGTGACGCGGCGTCAGCGCCAGGCTCCCGCGAGCCAGGCCCTGGGTCCCAGGCGCCGCGCCCGTCCGACCCGGAGGTGAGGAGGGGCCGCGCTGCGGGCTGGCAGGGCCCGGGCCCCTGGGGCCAGTTGGGCCTGCTCTCTCCGCCGCCTCCGGGCACACACCTGGCTGGGCCTGCCGCCAGGTGTGCGTCCCGGACCCATGGGCGGGCTGAGCGGGGACGGCCCCGCCCCCGCCCGCGGCCCCGCCCCGGCTGTCGGGACTGTGCCATGCGCCCGGAGCCCGGAGCCCGGAGCCCAGAGCCGGCGCTCGGCCCGGGCCACCCAGCCCCGCCCCTGCCCGACCTCGGTTTTGCCAGCTGTGAGACAGGGCTTTGCATCTCCCCCCTTCCTTCCCTGGGCGTCTTAGTGACCGAAAGGGATCTTCTGTGGGGTCAGAGCCATTTTGGGCAGGTGTCCAGCGCGGGCAGGGCCTCTGCCAAGGCAGCTCGTCGTGCCAGCCATGTCCTCTGTGCCCGAGCTCAGGGGTGAGTGGAGGGGCGGGCAGGAAGTTGCCAGGGCCGCTGGCACTGGGCAAGAAGGCTGAGCTTGACAGCCCTGGGCGTTGCCTAGGAGGATACTGAGACCCCTCATGACTCCTGGAGCCCCCCGGCTCACTTGCCTGCCTCTGTTTATCTAAGGTGGGACCTGCCCAGGTTATGGCTGAGGGGCGCAGGCAGCACAGAGCCAGCCAGGAGCCTTGGGCTCCCCTCCCTGCCATTTCTCCATCTGGACATAGGGGAACCAGAGAGCCATTGACAGGGATGAGTCCAGCCTTAGATGACCCTGTATTCTCACGCCAGGTTGGCCTCTGCTGTGTGCTGGCCAAGTTATTTCTAGCCCTCTCTGAGCCTCTCTGGGTCAGCTTTGCCCGGGGAGGCTCACTCATGGTGGTCACCTCCAGGGTCATTCATGAGTCACTCAGTAGATCGCCACAAAAAAGCTGGTTGGCCCCCAAGTCTGTTGCACAGTGATGATGAGGCTCATAGAGCTGAAGAGCGCACAGGAACATCTGTCCCCTGGGGGCTGACCGGCTGCTGGGGAGAGGCCAGGTGTAGACTGAAGGGGAATCACAGAAGAGGTGGTTTGAACTGGTGGCAGGAGAGTGAATGGGGACCCCAGGCGTCATCTGACCCCCACAGGCCAAATCCAACTATACGTGGGTTCTGATTTTGAATTAATTGTCAAATGTAGAAGATGTCCTCCGAAGGCTGGATTTCCGGCTTTCCTTGAAAAATGGGGCTGTCGAGCGACACTGGGCTCGACAACTGAGTGCCCCTTTAGCCGGGGCTGTGAGCTCCCCCACAGTCTCCATCAGCCTCCGGGTGTCACGCCTAGACCACTTCGCTCATAAATGGGGATAATAACAAGGCCCCTGCAGGTGCTGGGTTTACCACTCATGATCCTATTTTACAGATCAGGAGAGTAAAGACCAAAGACAGGCAGTGATTGCTCAGGGACCTGCAGTGAAGCCTGCCCCTCGGGTAGGGTAGGGCCCTCTTAGAGCAGGCATGGGGTGGGGAGGAGACAGCACCAGATGGAGGAGCCCACTCAGTTTCTGGAAACATCTTGCCAGCTCCCCAGTGCTGAGAGATACTTCCTGAGATGCTGAGGGCCACCCAGCAAGAACTGGCAGGGGCTTCTCGGAATTTCTGGGTGACTCATGCTTATTTAAGGCCTCTGGTTTTGCCCGCCCTCAGAACTGGGGGACCCAAAAGAGACCCTTTTCTTGGAAATGAGGTGGGTTAGAGAAAGACTATTGCCTCCTTAGGTGCTTCAGTGGGGGCTGGCGGGCAGGGGACCCCGAGCCATGGCAGGACCCACAGTGTGCCCACACTGCCCCCCAGATCTCTGGGCAGGGAGACTACAGCAGGAGAGCAGCTCCTCTCAGAGCTCCAAAGAAGGAGCAGCCTCTGTCTCACTCAAACTGGCCGGAAACAGGGCCTGTGTGGAGATCCCTAGATTCCGGGGGGCAACGGGCCAAAGGGAGCTGGGCACTGCCACTCCCGGCCTGGGCTGGTGGTCCCACCTGCCTCCCATCAGCAAGTATGGCTGCCCCCTCCTGAGCTACCCTCCCAAAGGGCTGGTGTTCAGAGAGAGGGGTGGGCTCGCCTGCTGGCCACGAAGACAGTGTCCTCGTCGCCCCTCCCCCATGGCTCTGGGAGGCCAGGGGTCTGAGTTTGAGTGCTGGCTCTGCTGCTGATCCCTGGGCAACTCTAGGCAAGCATATGGCTTTTTCCAGCCTTGTCTCTTCACCTACACATGGCAGGGTGGGCAGATGTCCCTGCACTTACTCCAGTTTCATCTGGGGGCTTGACGAGTCCACCTCACTTGAGGTCCATCCTCAAACCTTGGGAGGTCAAGATATTAAAGGGCTCCTAGCCTCCCTGAGCCACTCAGAAGGCGCAGGTCCCACGCAGCTCCCACACTCGCCCCTCAAGGTCCCCCCTGTGTATTGGAGGCCCGCCGCCGCCCGGCAGCATGGCCCAGGGTGCCCAGCTCCCAGGACAGGAGGAGAGAAGGAAAGAAGCCTTTTTAAAAGGGTGAGAAGGGGGCCAGCCAGTGGCACAGCGGTTAAGAGTGCACGTTCCGTTTTGGCGGCCCAGGGTTGGCCAGCTCAGATCCCGGGTGTGGACATGGCACCGCTTGGCAAGCCATGCTATGGCAGGCATTCCACATATAAAGTAGAGGAAGATGGGCACGGATGTGAGCTCAGGGCCAGTCTTCCTCAGCAAAAAGAGGAGGATTGGCAGCAGATGTTAGCTCAGGGCTAATCTTCCTCAAAAAAATAAATAAATAAAAGGGAGCGAGGGCTGGGGGTGTGGAGGGAGGTGGGGAGTGACTGCTAAAGAGCAGGGATTTCTTTTTGGGGGTGATGAAAATGCTCTTGAGATTCGTTGTGGTGACAGTAGCAAAACTCTGTGAATACAGTAAAAACCACCTCACTGTACACTGTAAAAGGGTGAACTGCGTGCTGTGTGAGCTGTATCTCAGGAAAGCTGTGACTCAGAGGGAGGGAGACTTGGCGCAGCAGCCTCAAGCCCAGCACCTAGCACAAGCTCTATGGAAGATCCAGACGCCCGGCCAAGTTTGGGAGTCCAGCTGAGCTGGGGCTGAGGAGGTGACTCAGGCCCCCCTGCTCAAGGTCTTGGATGATCCGAATTGGGTGAGTGCCTCCCCCGGCGTGTCTGGGACCAGGGATGAGACACAGAGAGAACCACAGCCCCTGGTCCTACAGCACTCAGGCAGGCCATGGCAGGTGTACAGCTGCCGCCACCAACACCCCAAACCAGGAGGGCCAACCAGAGACAGGTGAGGGGATCCTCCTCCAGCTCAGACTCCTCTGGCCAGCCAAGGGGCTGCTCCAGCAGCCTGGCCACAGGGGGAGCGGGGGCGCGGGCTTCCCAGGCTTCAGCCTCCAGCAGGGCCCCGCAGCAGCCCCTGCTTAGAGAAAGCAGGCGGTCAGATCGGGCAGGCCCTTCAGACAGTCACAGCCCACTCAACAGAGATCACACGGCAACGGTTTGCTTGTTTGTTGTTTATTGTGGAGTATTTTACATGCAAGAACCCAAACTAGAGAGACAATATCTGGAAGGAGAGCCAGTAGGTGAATGGAGGCTTTGGTGTTGCTGAGCCTCGCGTGCACTGACCCACCCTCCAGAACCGGCTCTGCCGGCAGAAACACATGACAGTGACAGCACACCAGACTTCTGGGACGACTGGACAACAAACTGAATACATTCCTTTTCTCAATAGCCCCCAACAATCCTGAGACCCCTCACAAAGTAAGTGCAAACTTTTGGAAATAAATATCCACCCCCCCCTTCTCCAGGAGAGCCTGGAGGTTTTATACACAAGAAAAGCAGAGTGACTCTGGGGTTGACAGCTGTTCCTGGAGACTGGTGGCTGCAGGGGAAGCCCAGCTTGGACCCCATGGACAGGAAGGGCTGGAGATGGGCACTGGAAGAGGCAGATACCACAAGGGCGTCCTGTGGGTGCACACACACTTAGCCATGGGTTCCCCATGTGGGTGGACAGGGGAGAGGAGCCCAGAGTCTTAACAGCAGACGATAGAGAGGCTCATGGTGGGCCGGCTGAGGCCAGGCTGATGGCACGGCATCCCTCTATGGTGCTCTTCCCTCGCTGGCCCGCAGCCCCCCTCAAACTATCCAGAAAGCTGGGGTGTGCCGGCAGGTGGGAAGAAAGGAGCCGAAGTGGTGGCCCAGCTGTCTATCCTGTGACACAGGAAGAGGTTGGGTGGCTGCTGTCGCAGGCTGCCATGACCCTTGACACCACTCTCCCAGTTGGGGGCCTTGAGTGACAGTGCTGGCCCCACGCCTCCCCAGGCCCCCTTGCTCTGGACCCCTCATGCAAAGGGGAAGGGCAGGCAGACAGTCACTCATACTGAGGGGGCTGACAGACAGACAAGAGGACAGACAACAGACAAACAGTCACCTTTCCCTCTGGCCCAGCCAGCAACAAGCCCTTTGGGCTCTGAAACCCCTTGTGCCATGCACGTGATAAGCGAGTCAGTCCTCTCTCAGCCTGGCCCCAGGGGTCTGCTCCATGCCTGGGGGGTCCGGGTCAGGCTGACCAAAGGCCCACTAGTGCCATGGGTCAAACTGCACATAGTGCCATTCACTGCTGCCCACTGGCTAAAAAGGTAGGCAGGAGGAAATGGTTAGTTTTCACGTCTCAGCACACAATGAACACAGAAAAGGTTAAACACATCCCCAAGAAAATATTTTGACAAAATAAATATTTTAACCTATAATCAGGTATAATTAGTGCTTATACAGAATCTCAGCAATAATTTAGTGTAATTAAGTACATACTGTATCTGTGACTTCTAACACTGTGGAGAGGCTGGTGGCTGGTGAGGGTCTCACTCTCCTTGGGGGTCAGCTCTGGCCACTTCCTGCCAGGGCTGTGCTCCCTTTCCCAAGCAGGGGGCCTGAGGGCTGAGCTCCCCAGATGGAAGGGAGCAAGCAGTGCAGCCGAGTGGCCCAGGGTGCCCATAGCCTCAGGACTGGCTGGGCAGAACCCCCTCAAGGGCCTGCACTGGCTTCCTGTGCAGGCCTCAAGCATGCGTCACCTCAGCCTCCAGGGAGGGGCAGCTGCCTCTGGACACGATGTGCGAGAAGGAGGGGCAGCTCCAGGCTGGGAAGGCAGGTGACACTTCTCTGCATGGGCCAGTGCCTTCCTGCCAGCCCACAGGAGTCCACCACCACCTGCTGCCCAGGGTGGCCAGGCCTCTCCAAGCCGTGCCTGGCTGACTGGCTGGAGTTGGGGAGCAGCCTTGTTGGGGTCTCCCCAGACAGGCATATGGCTCAGCTTCACTCATCGCCAGGAGCCTGCTCTCCCCCTCAGACTCCTGGTCTTGTGGGGACCTCCCCTTCTGCAAGGCAGGGAGGCTGGCTCTTCCCTCAGAGGACACTGGGCCCAGCTGTTGTGGTGCTGGGGCTCCTGCAGGACTGACCACCTGAGGCCCAGCTGCTCACCAGCACAGGCCCGGCTCTGGCAGGCTGGCAAAAATGGGCCCCTGGCCCTCACGGAGATAATCCTTCCAGTCTGCACCAAAGGGCTGGGGATACTAGCTAGGGTTGCTGGCTACAACTGTGCCATCCCAGTCACCTTCTCTGCAGCTTGTGTCAAGCCAGCTGACGTCAGATGTCTTAATATCCAAGCTGGCTTTCAGGGCTCTGCCCTTGGGAAGAGTTGAGGAGAGAGATGAGGGCTGACCGAGGGGCAGGCGGGGGAGAGTGGAGGTGTGGTGCATGCTGCCAGAGGGGCAGGGCTGAGGTCAGGCTGTGGAGGAGGAGCATCCTGGGTGTCCTCTGAGGAACTGGAGTGTGACGTCCCCAGCTGGTCCTGCCAGACCAGCCCCCAGCCAGACCTCAGGCCTCCTCTCTGGAGGGAGCTACAGTGGTGCTAGACAGGGCACGGGGTTCCAGGGTGGGCAGTGCCTTGCTCTCCACCAGAACTGTTCCTGTTGGTGCTCAGCACGGCCCTCGGCTCCAGTCCCAGTCCTAAATGCTTGTCCAAGAGCCCATGGCACTGGTCTCAGCCTGCGTCAGGCCCAGCCTCTTCTCCCTGCTCCAGCTGCCAGGTGGGAAGGGCTAACCACACCATGGGTCAGGAACACGTGGTGGCCTAGCCAAGTTTTGCCCCTGGCACCTGGGCAGCACATGCTGGAACACTGACCCGAGCCTCGCAGACCCCGGGGCTGGTGTGAAGCAGCTGTAGCAGCATGTTCGTTCTTCTGGGCGACAGCAACACAGGGCTGGGTCAGGCTGGACCCGGGCCTGAGCCGAGCCATGAGCACCTTGCCCATGGCCAGGAGACACACCAGCAAGGCCCAGGATGGGAGGAGGTGTCACAAGCCCCTAGCTTCTCTGCCCCAGGCTCTGTTAGCCTTCCTGGTTCGCTTGCAGAGAGGGTACAAGTCAGTGGCCTGGGGGATCTGGGGTGGGAGGTCAGGCTGTCAGGACTGTCTGTGGAGGAGGCTGAGGCGCACGCCAGGGAGCAGTGGAGGGGTCTTAGTGTCACTCTGACCCCTCCGTCATTTGGATCTCTGAGCGTGGTGCAAAGCCATCTGCTGCTGGGCCCTGGAGGCAGAGGCACAGAGGCTGCCACAGGCCAGGCCAAAGCCCCGGGTGTAGCATGCTCACAAACCCACAGTTTTCCCAAGCAAGCCAGAGGAATTCCTCCCCATGCGGGTCCCTCCACAGATGGGGCCAACCACGTGGGGGAGCATGCAGTGTGCTGGGGGCAGTTTGGTTTATGGCGGTGTTATCTCTGCAGGAGCTAACCAGCACCACGCGGCCACTATCCGTGGGTTGCATGCTGCCCTCCCAGCAGCCCTTGGCTCTGTCGCCCTTCACCAGGAGCTTGTGGGTCCATCGGGGGCTCCTTGGTCCCAGGCTTGGCTGCTGAGCCAGCTTGGTCATGGGCCTGGGCTAGCAGCTGAGTGATAGAGAGAGGGTCAAGAAGATGAGAGACCCCACAAATAGGTACTCCACAGAGCCTTCTAAAGTGCTGAGCATGCCAACTGTCACAAGGTGACACGTGTCAGGGAGCAGCAGTCCAAGGAGGGAGACTAAGCCCACAGGTGCAAACAAGCCCTTTCCGGAACAGAGGGGCACAGGAGGGCAGGCTGGCCTGAGACCTGAGGAACCAGGCAGGGGAAAGGGCACATGGGGAAGGGTCCAGGGTCTGACTCTCTTCTCTGTGGGCAGGTGACCAGAGGAAAGACGGTCCAGGTGGCTGCCCAGGAAACAGTCCCAAGGGCAGGGCATGGCCTGGCCTGGGGTTGGGCCTTGCTGCCCACTCTTTCTGGGAGGAAACATGGGCAGAAAGAGCCTGTGGGCGGGACAGACGGGGAGGTGAGGGGCTTCTGGCTGCAGCGACGCTGTCCCACCATCCAGAGAGAAGATAGCTAAAGCTGGTCCAGACTAGTGAGAGGCCTGGGAGCAAACACAGTGGCATTTCCATGGAGATACAGCAGCGCAGGACCGACTGGGGCTGGAGATGGGAGGAGTGGCCAGTGCCTGGTGTGGACCATGGGGACGAGAGGTGACCTGCCATCTGGGGAGCCAAATCACAGAACAGCTCACAGAGCAAAGAGGGCATCCTCTGACCGCTCTGGCTTCTTCCTGCCGGAGGGGTTTGAAGCCGGGGCTGGGGCCTCCACTGGGGGTGAGGGGAGGTTGGGAACCATTTCAGCAGCTTTGGCTCTTTCTTCAAGGAATTTATCGAACTCTGCAATACAAAACCAAGGCAAGCGCCAGGATTGGTGGGGGGCTAGCCCACATTGAGGCTCAAACAACTACGTCCCACCTGCTCCCCACTGATCCCCATTCACTTGTGCCCCCAGGGGTCACCCCAGCATGAGTCCCCACGCTTGCCACACTGGCCTGGGCCACCTGCCAAGGAGGGAAACATGGAGTGGCAGAGGAGCAGCCAGCCAGAGCCAGGGGTGCTTCTGGGCACTCTGCTGCCTGGAAGCCTAGCCTTGATTTCCTCCTCTGCCACCTCCAGGGCAAGAAGGAAGCCTGGCTATGAGCAGGGGGGCCGTTATGGTTCCTGCTCCACTGACAACTTGGAGCTTTTCCCTTCTCCAGATCAGTGCGGGAGGCAGGGCAGGGAGAGCTGGAGGGACGAGGTCCCACTTAGACTTGGTAGGGAACATCCCCCCTACCCCACCTCACCCACCAAGCAAGGTTCTATGCCTGCAGAGGGGGCTCTGACCAGATGGTCTGGCAGAGTAGGGAGGAGGCAGTGCAGAGGAGGGGTGAGTGGGGTGTGGGAGAGGCAGGGGAGGTGAGAAGGGAGGAGCAGAGGGGTGAGAGAGGGAGGGGGTGAGATGGGACATGGGGGACTGGGAGGACAGTGATGGGAACTTCCCCACTCAACCCATCAACTGGCCCCCCTAGAAGTGAGGTCACAGGACACCAGGCCCGGAGAGGCTCCCTGTGCACCCTGTGGATTGCATGGCATGTGTCTTGCCTCTCAGCAGTGAGCATTCAGGGGTGGGGACAAACTGGTTAGGTGTGCAGGTTTTGGGGTCATGATGACCTGGGATGGCAATCTGTACCTTCTATTCACTAGCTCTGTGACCTTCTGAAAATCACACGCTCTTTCTGACACTTTCCTCATCAGCATGAGGCCTGGATGGGACAGAGCCAAGAAGCCCCCAGCACAGGAGGCCCAGCCCAGGCCAGACACCAGGCGGTGCTCTGGCAGTGGGGGCTCTAGGTGGTGGGGTGCAGCCTTTGTGTACCCGACCGCCTGGGGCCAGAGCAGCAAACGGTGCGGGGAGAGGGGCTGAAGTCATCGACCAGGCCATACCTTCACTTGTGACGCCCTCCTCCAGGTCATCGCCCTTCTGTGGGAGGAGCAGAGAGAACGGCTTTAGGGCCCCACCCGCCCTACTGCCTCTCCCCACCAGCGGCCATGCCAGGGCAGCACTGCCCACGACAGCCTGAGCAAAACTTCCTACATCCCATCCTCAGATTTCTATAATAGCAAAGTACTGATCATCTCTTTGGACAAACAGGAACTTTGTTTTGAAAAAGCAAAAAAACAAACAAAAAAACCCAGCAAACAACTGAATAGGTTCTAGGTTTTGATCCTCCAGAAGGGCCAGAAAGAAAAATCGCCAAAAAGGTGCAATCCGGCTCTCTGGGCAGAGCTTCAGCGGAGGATGGCGGCAGGCCTCTCCCCACCCGGCATCAACACTCCCCTAGAAAGGGCCACAGGAGGCTGAGCCAGAGGCACACCAGGGCCCCTCACGCGCTCCTCCACTCAGCGTTCCCTGGCAGCCAGCCACAGGGTTCTGGGAAGTCACTGTCCACATCAATAGCTGGGAAGTCTGGAAAGGACAGAGCTGTGATGCCCATGGCACAGGGCCTAAGACCCGGCAGTGCTTTGGCAGTGGAGCGCTGTCGGGCCAGAGGCCATGTCCTGCAGCCTCCTAGGAGCTGCGCCAGCCTCCTCCTGCAGCCCAGATCCCATCACCAGCTGCTGGCCCCTGAGGAGCCATGGAGGTTCTGTGCACTCTCAACAATGAGAGGGGATCAGACTGGATTTTCTTTGTACAACTCGGGGGCCACTTGAGCTCTTAGGGCTGCCTGGGGGCTGGGAATTCACTGTACAGACAGTGACAGGAAAGGGGGCCAGATGGGGAAGTAGACAAGGCCTCTGGCTGGGCCAGGAGACCTGGCTTCCCTCTTGGCTCTGCCATTGACCTGCTGTGCAGCCTTGCTGAACAGGTCTGTCCCCCTTTCTGGACCCCTTCTGAGGTGACGGGCTTGGCCCTTCCTGCTTTGCTTCCATGAGAGGAGCTATTTCTTTTCCAGGCATTCCCTTGGGAAAGATATAATGAGGCGTTTTCTTCCTCCCCTGGCACCTAGTGGCTGCCTTGCTGAGCAATGAATGTTTTGGGAAAGTCTGGCCTTCCAGGGAGGCGGCCCATAGCCGTGAGAGGCCTCATCTGAGGTCTATGTCCTAGTGTGGGAGGGGCCATGTCAGCAGCCTGCAGCCAACCAGGCTGACACTGTGGTTAAAGAACTGCTCTGCTCCAGGAACAGGGCCCCTGAAGAGGAGGCAGCTAGGAGCAAGAGATAAGGCATCTCCAGGTCTGGGGGAGAATCTGACCAGCCCATGACCTTGGGCAAGCTACTTCCCCTCCTAGAGTGCATTTCTTCATCAGCCCCTGGTCAACGACCCCACCCCACCTCCCACACAGGCCGCTGAGAGTGAAAGTGGGAGTAAGGGACAGAGTGAGGGACCAGAGACTGCAGCCCTCCTTTCTCAGGACCTGCTGCCATTTACAGAAGCATGATGTCCTCACCTTCCTACCCTGTCTCTTGGGGATAAAGACAATGTTCCCTGGGGCAGGGGTTCTTTTAGATTCAAGATACCAGAAGTTATTGGGAAAGGGGAATGACAGTGAATTAAAAAAAAACCAAACACCCGACTCATCTCTAAGTATATTTCACAAATTAGAGAAAAAAAGAAATGAAAACAAAAAAACCCCCACAAAAAACAAAAAGAAAAAATACTCAAAAAACAAAAAAGCAAAAGAACCCAAGCACACACACACCTAAAATTGAAGAGTCACTGGGGAAAAAGTGTGTTTTGGAGGCAGACAGAGTTAGGCTGCAACCCCAGCTCTGCCTCTTCCAGCCCACGTGGCGGCGGCGAGGCGGAGGGCTGTGCCAGAGCAGTGCTCCGTGGAAGCTGGCCTCCAGGTATCCGCCTGTGTGGGATGGGACGGCAGCTGCGAGGAGCTGGTGGCTGCAGGAGCAGTGCCTGCCCCAGCCTTCCTCCTCCACCAACCACGGGGAAGTGTCCCCCGCAGGTGCCCTCAAAACCTGTCCTCAGAAGGGCCTCTGCCTCACCACGCTCTACGCACAAAATAGAAAAGTCGAGTCTCACCAGGTCCGTCCTGAGCCACACCTCAATGTCGTCCATGACAGACGGCTGCGCAACGGGGATCTATGGAGGCGGCAAGCAGCGGGCCAGGCAGCCCCACAGCCAGCGAGGGAAGACAGAACACCGAACAAAGTAAATCGTCAAAAGCAACCCCCAAACGAAACCAAAACGTACAAAGAGCAAAAAAACACATTGGCACAGCAGGCGCGGGCAACACGAGGCAGCCACATGTGAAAAGGCAGGTGGGGAAAGCAATGAGGTGGCCAATTCTAAGAAGCAGGGCTGACGGGGGAGGGAGGGAGGGCGGTGGTACGTGTTCTTGAAATGGAGAACTTTTTGACTACGTGTGTCAGCCCTCGCATCACGGGGTCTTCTCTCAGCCCAGGGTTGCAAAGCACCTTCTAATCTCAGGAAGGTGCTGGTACTGCAGGCTGATTTTGAGCTCATCCGTTTATGACAGTTGGAAGAGTACTGACTACCTGCTGTTGAACCCAGTCCCTGGGGGTGACTCGAGGAGTTCCTAGCAGACCCTTGACACCACTGGGGAGGCCAAGTGGCAGTCTGCCAGAGCAGGGGCGCACTGCAGCCAGCCCTGGGAGCACGGCAGGGCTCTGTTTGCTCACTGGAAGAATTTCAAAACGTGAGCCCACTGCATTTCTGAGTGGGAGGAGAAGCACCCAGGGCCTGGGTGTGGCCTGGCTGCCAGAAGGTAGGCATCTTTCACCACCACGAGAAACATGGCAAAAATGAGGGCTTTGATGACAGAAGGGACTTTCGTGGGACTTTAGTTGTCTTTGTCTTTCTTTAAGGGGAAAATCATGAAGCAGCCCTGAATGCAGTAGCTTCCTTTAGTCTCATCCTTTCTTTCCAGCTTTCAACGGCTGTCTGTGCTTCAGTAGTCAAAGAAAAGAAGTTCAACTGAGACCTGGGGATTAGTGACCTGGAGATCTGGGGAGCAGTGGCCAGGGGGGTGACTGGGCTCCTGAGCAAACGAAGACGCACCTGATGGGTGCCTGAGCAGTTTCCGCACCTGGCTCACCTGTGCCAAGGGCCTCAGGGGCAGTGATCCTGAAAAATGCATTTGGCTAGAAATACTTAAGTTGCTGTAAGATATAATGTGACAAGAAGTAAAGGTAACGTTTAACCCCCTAGAATCTGCATTAATGAAATGCTGGCTCCCAGCCTAGAGAAATGAGTTGACTGCCCTTAATAGAGGTGACCTGCCTCCTCACCTAGCCTGGGTCTGGGAAATACCTCCCAGGAGCTCACTCACCAGCCCATGATTTCTAGAAAAATCACCAGCACTATGTCTACAGCTGGCTTCACCTCAGTGTCACAATCTAGTGTAAGAATAAAGTTAAAATAAGCAGTAAAAGGACTGCCTTAGTGTTTGCCAAATCTAAAAAATGGCATGACCTTAAAGGAAAAGAGCAAAGATTTCACATCACCAGCCCTGCCCTGACATGACAAGCCACTCCAGGAGGTAGAAGCTGCCACTGACCGGGTTTGGGGTGCACGGTGGAGCGAGGACTTCTCTGCCTGCCTGAGCACACTGAGCAGGGCTGCCATTCTGCCGGAGCCCTGCACATGGGCACACCCTCGGCGAGTCGGCAGACCCCTCGCTCTGGTTACCTGCAGCAGCTTCACTGCCCGTGCCTAACTACAGACCCAGCGTGTGCAGTCCACACGCATTTTCAGAAAAGCTGGAGCAACCTTGATCGGATTAGGAAGATTCTGTCTATGTTGCCATTTTATTTCTGTGACTTACTGGGGACTTAAGAAGGTTGAAATGAAAAAATATCAAGGAGTATCAAATCACCTGAAATGACTCCTAGGGACAAAGAACATGTGCTTCTTACTCTGGAGGGCACAAACGCCCGACGAACGTGCTAATAGCACCTGAGGCAGCACCCACCTTCCCAACCAAAAAGAAAGCAGAGCTCGATCTGCTAACACAATGCTTGCTGGCAGGGCTTCTGTCTTGACACGTTCTCCTAACAGCAGATGCCAATTTTCATTATCCTGATGCTTCTAAGTCAGAATGCCTGGCCTCTGGGAGGATGTGTGCCATGCCAAGTTCCCAGAACTAAAGCTTGGAAAGTCCGCCGACTCTCCAAAGAGAAAACATGTCCAACAACAGCGGCTGGAGTGTGTGCTGGCCTTTCTCACACCCACCAGCTTTAGTTCACCCAGAAGAAACAGAGATCCGATAGGCAGAGCTTCCTAATGTGTGGCAAAAGCTTGAAAAAAGCCATTAAGGGGTCGTGGGCCTTAAACCTTCAGATTTTGCTTATAATTTTTTTGTTAATGTTCAAAAATAAGTCCCTCGATGGGCTGGCCCGGTGGCCGAGTGGTTAAGTTCATGTACTCCGCTGCAGGCAGCCCAGTGTTTCATTGGTTCAAATCCTGGGCATGGACATGGCACTGCTCATCAAACCACGCTGAGGCGGCATCCCACATGCCACAACTAGAAGGACCCAGAACGAAGAATATACAACTATGTACTGGGGGGCTTTAGGGAGAAAAAGGAAGAAGATAAAATCTTTAAAAAAAATGTTTAAAAAAAAAAAGTCCCTCGAGGCCAGGGATCATGCTCCAGTTTTCTTGTTTGACTATTAATCTTGAGAGCCAGCACACTCAGAAAATAAACAGTGACATTTGAGAAACTCATCACTCCCTCAAAAAAAAAAAAAAAAAAAATTCCACAAAAGCTGGATCAGGGGAACACTTTTCTTCCCTCTCCTAGACTTGTCCAAATAAGTAGTATACCTATGGGACAGCAAAGCTGCGGGAGCCAGGCTGAGGAGGGAGCACTGGGCTCGCCAGGGTCCCAGCACTTACTGGGCCAAGACCTGAGGCGAGTGGCTTCTCTCTAGACTTGCTTCCTCACCCAGGAACTCCCGAGCCTCTGCTGTCCTACAAAGCCTCAGAGTTTCGGGTGGAGAGGTAGGGGCAGGGGCTTGGGCGATTCTTGGCCTTGGTCTCCTCATCTGAGAAACGGTGATGCCCAGGTCATACTTACCTTTCACCCGTCAGGACTCTGAGTCCCTGAACTTCCAGGCTGGTGTTTCTGTTTTCTAATTCAGAAACCCAGGGACGTCAGAAATTATTGGAATTGACTCCTTACAGGATGAAAGACACTTGGCCTCAGGGTGTGAATCACTGTGGAGCCAGGGTGTGTGCTAACAGTAAAGCTTATCTAACGTAAGGCAGGGGTTTGCTTACTCGGGGTTGGACATAGCACCCTAGCTGTATAAACCTGCTGCCCTGTATATCGATGCTTTGAGTATTACACCAGGGTAAAGTTCCTGCTAATAATGCAGGTGCTATCAGACACAGACTGAACATGTCACTGCTCTACAAAGAGGAACTGAAGACACCGTGGGGGAGGAAGAGGAAGCTCCCCTGTCCAGGTGGACAGAAAGGAAAGGAGAGGCCTTGACTAGAGAAGGCACTGGACTCTGTTTCTGCCCCGTGGCCTTGGGCACATCACCAGGCCCCTGTGAGGCCTCAGTGTTCTCATCTGTCAAATGAGGGTTGGCCCAGCTGATCCCTAAGAGACTGTGGGCTCTGATATGCCATGGTTTTAGCATCTGTCTGGGCAATGATTCAAGCTGAAGGTTGGTCCAAGGGGTCTGAAGAAGAGTGTGAGCTGGAGAAGGTAGGCAGAAAGGGAAAGAGATGTGAAGAGAGGAAAAATAAAGGAAGCTAGGACGGGAACACCCTCCAACAAAGACCAGCACCTAAAGCCACCTCTCTCTGATGACAGGCTGGACAGGGCTGGCTCAGCGGAGGCAATGGCTAGAGAAGCCCTGTCCACCTTCAGAGTCCAAAGACAAACTGGCGTGGCAGATGCCAGAAGTGGCAGATTTTGACACGAGCAGTGGGTGAGCTGTCTGCTGTCAGCTGATCCTCACTGGGCTGCAGGCAGGGCAGCTCTGCTCAGGGAGCAGTAAGGTCACCTGCCCAAAGGGGAGAGGTGCTCCCACAGACTCAGCCCCAGCAGCACTCTTTGTGGCCTTGGGCTTGCTGTGTCTGGGGGTCCTCCAGGTCTGAGGAGGGAGTCCCTCACCCTCTGGCCCAAGCCTGGGCTTTGGCAGCAGCAGGCTCTTTTTACCAACCCCCTCATGTTCTTGTTGGGACTTAGATTCGCTCACATCAGGCTATTTTCTTGGCTGCACCCTGCATTTAGGGAGACATTCCTCTCTGACTGCCAGCCAGGAGAAGCAAAAGGCTCGTGAGCTGCAGAGGGCAGGGGAGAGAGAGCATGTGCACCAGCAGTCTCCAGGGAGCCTGGCTCGTGACGATTCTCAGTGTTCTCTTCAACTGATAATGAACCTAGTGTTGTTAACTTTGGCGTCAGATAGCCACATGCCTAAGTCCTGGGAGAGCAAGGGCCCATCTTCCATAGCCCCAACCGCACAAGGAAACCTAACTGGCCAATTTCCACTGCAACAGGAGCAATTTCTGTAGGTTGGGTATGCTATTTCCAGAGAGGTTGCAAAATCCTCCCTGCAATGCTCGCACCACCCCCTCAACGTGCGGGACAGACTAAAAGCCTTTTGGTCTCTCTCAATAGTACAAAAAGTTTCCAAGTAAAGAATCTGTACTTGGGAGGTGTGGAAAGGCTCAGGGATTCTACACTATGGAAATAAGGCAAAGCAATTAATACACATTTAAAAGAAAAAACACTGCAGTCAGGCAGGTCAGACACCAGGTTAGCTGTTAGTCGGGCTTGTTTTCTGGGAAGTCGGAGACTGGAGCTCTAGGTGAGGACAGGGCCGGGGGGGCGGCCTGTGTGGGCAGAGGCAGGCACCACCACCAGCTGCCAGGCTGCCCTCAGGGTAGTTTGTGTGGGCAGTATCCTTTTTTGCAGGATTAATAGGCACAAGGACATATGGCTGCATCCTCCCAATTTGGACAAGGGAGTGGACATGGTCTCCAGGAGTCCTGCTCTAAGGCCACCCACACAGGTGGGCCAGAGCTTCAGCCTGCTCCTAAAGAAGCAAATGAGGGGCCAGGCAGCCCATGTCTCTGAGAATGACCTTGGTATCTGGTGCAGAAACAGAGCAGGACAGGCTGCCTGCTGCTGTGACAGGTGGAGGGAGCCGTGCCCCACGTGAGTGTGGCTGTGCCAAGATCACTAGCTCCAAGCCGGGTGGCAGAAAGATACCCCTCGCCCTCATAGTTCTGATGACTCTGTGTGGCCCACGTCCTTGCATGCTGGTCACACCTTGCTCAGGCAGGTGACCCCTCTGTGCTGCCTGCAGTCTTGGACATGCTGGCCCAGCCTGGCACGGTCCCCAGGGGTCAGTTGTGCTTCTTCCCTGTGGTGTGTGCAGTGTCTCCCCGACCCCGGCTGCAAGGCAGAGGCCTACACTTTCACGGTTTCTATCATCTTTCCCTCTCTGCATCCTCTCCTGCTCCAGCGCCACCATACACGCACAGACCTTTGGCCTCTATGTTAGAGGTGCTTGGTGAGGGCTGTGGCTTCTTTTGAGATGAAATCATTACTCCAAGGCAAGCAGCCTGGAACGAGGTCACCCTCTATGTACCCGACTCAGAGCCACCTGATCAGACGAGGCAGGAGAAACCCTTTCAGGTCTCTGTATCAGAAAAGCTCTACTTCATGAGAACTAACTGTGGATATGATATTAAACTCTCCTGGTTTTGTCTTTTTATTCTGTTCCTATTTGTTTGTGTGTTTCTTTAAGAGGTCTCAAAGCTTTCTGGCAGATGTAGTGGACAAAAATAACTACATGAAAAAAACCCATCAGCCTAGGACTGTCAAATTCACAGGCTGGAGGGGGCTTTTCTGACCGGTCAGGTGCTTTGAGTCTATTCTCTTAGAAACATCCCCTCCCAAACAAAAGCCACAGTAACTTGTGCTCATCCTGGAAAAGTGAATACTGCCAAGAGCTCCAGAGACAGTAAAAGGAGGGAAGGGGCCCTCCCCTCACTCCTGAAAATGCCCCAGACCTGTAAGGTCCAGAAGCATGGACCTCAGCAAAAAATCAGAGAAAGTGTTTCTGGGGCGGGAAGTCTGTGGCTTAAGGAGATTGTATAAAGACAGGAGGGGAAAATTTGGCCCCCAGTCAGAGGGAGAGAATGGCCTTGTACTGTCTGACTCACGAGGGCTCAGCAGGTAACACAGTAAGCGCCAGGGTGGACAGGGGGCTTGGCTCAACTGGTGACCTCTCACCATTCCTTGGGTTATGAGCCAGCTGTCTATGGGCTCCAGGTCAGAGTCCCCACCTTTACCTCTCTTCTGGGCCGAGGACAGAAAAGTCCCAGAAAGAAAAGTCACAGCAAGACTCATGATAAAGAAGGCAATAGTATATATATCACGGAAACAGAAAAGCCACTGTTCAGAGTTGACTGTTTATCATGGAAGATGTGACTCAGTGCCCCCACCCCCTCCAGCATGTCCCCCTTACCTGCCTGGAAAAGAGAAGAGAAGTTTAGTAACCAAGAATCCCAACAGGGTAACATATACTCCTGTCAACTATTCCTGTATACTTGAAAAATCTCCATGAGGTCACAGAAGGTCGACCAGGGCTGTTTCTGCCAATTAGGGCTCCCAGGGTTGGTAAAGGGCCGACTTTTCAAAGAACCAGCTTTTACAAAATAATTACTACTTTTTTCTAACTTATTTCTGCTTTTTTTTTCCTCTTTTTCCTCCTACTCAGTTAGCTGTGTATTCTTTTTCCACTCTCTTTAACTTGAAGGCTGAATTTGGGTATATTGCCTTTTTTTAAATGACAAAAACATTTAAAGTTAAGACTACTGATTTGGTTGCACTGTGGAGGCATAGCTACACAATTTTTTCCCCTTTATAGTAGTGTGTTCTTAATTTCTCCCTTGGTCCAGGTCAGCATGGTTTAGGATCTGGAACAACATAACCCAAAGTACTGGCCTAAAGATGAATGTGAGAAAGTATGTGTGTACAGTACACACAGATACAAAGACACACACGCACACACAGAGACGGACATAGACATAGATACATGCAAAGATATATACACACACACGCAGAAACATACAGACACACACAGACACACATAGCCAACATGACCCTGCTTCCCCGTATCGTCCCATCGAGCAGTAAACATGAAAAGCAATCTGCCTACCATCATGTGGAAAACATGCTGGAGTCATCAAGACCTTTGAAAACAGGGAGACAGGCCAAGCCACGCACCCAAAGGGTGAAGGGCGGGAAGCCGGCCACATCTCCTGTGCTCGGACTCAGGCCTGGGCACTGATAACAGCAGAGGTGTGGTAGGACACACCCTGGCATGGACAGGGGCAGGCCCTGGAGGCAGAGGGGGAAGCAAACCAGGTCAGCCTGGCTGACGGATGAGGCTGCAGGCCAGGCCAGGGTTAGCCAGGAGGAGGGGACGTCCTCACCTGGCAGTGTGCTGGCAGGCCCTCAGCCCGGCTCCCTAACACCTCCCTGAGTTTGGTGAGAGGCATTCTAAGTAACGGGAGAAACAGAACTATGACCGCTGCATAGATTTTGGGACTTCTGGTCTTGAGGGTTCTTGGAGAGGGGGTACTGCCCACCCCTCTGTTGAAAGGCAGGGTACTGAGAACCCAAGGCAGCCGGGCTGGCTCTTCTGTGCCCCCTGGTGGCCAGTGCAGAGGAATGCACAGCCCTCCTAACAAGTTGACTGAGCCAGACCAGAAGAGGCAAGGAGTCCCTTCCCCCAAGGAGAGCTTTCCCACAGAAACCAGGCAGCAGCCCTGCTGCCTGCCTGGGCCCATTTGGACAGGGGCTGCAGGAGGCCAAGAATTGGAATTTGGGAAGCAAACCTCCCCATCCAGTGGGCAGATGAACACTGCCCCTTTCTAGCCCAGCTGGGGGACCCTGAAAGGAGTTCTAGCTGTCTGGGATGGTTGTCCCAACAGCCTCCCTTCTCCTTGCCCCTGCAAACAGACAGTCATTCACACACTGCCACACACATTTCTTAGTTAGGCAAAAAGAGAAACAATCTCAAGAGAAGCATTGAGACATAAATCCTTTCCCCTGCAGTGATCTGAAATCTTACAGAAACCATGGCTGCATCTTGGGGCCCCAACAAGTATCACTCTCCACTTCAAAGTACCTCTGGCTTTAGCGCTGCTCCTTCCAGACATGGAACTTCCCAGAACACCCTCCTAGCCATCATCCAACCACTCCTCCCACCCCTCCAGCCCCAGCTCCCCAAATAAATCCTGACTGTCAGCTGCCTTCTAAAGGGAAGCACTGCTTGGCTAGGCTAGGCCTGCTACAAATGATCAGCAGAGATGTGGCTCAGATCAGCACTCCCTTCCTTGTAAGGGCCATTATTTGGTCAGAGCGCTGTCCACCCCCAGGGCACTGAAACATTTGGCCATAGGAGACCCATGTCCTGAGAGCTTGGGGCCACGAAGGTAGGGATTGTAGGGGTTCTGGGGGGTGGATCTCCTGGGAGTGGTCCCTGCTTGCTGTCTATTCACTTGGTGCCCTGGGCATGTCACCACCTCTCTGGGCCTGTTTCCTCTTGGGTGTCATGGGAAAGCTGACAAGGAGCATCACCAACAGGGTGTGACAAGGACTCAATGAGGTTATACAGTGCTCTTATCCTGGTCTCCCCTAGTGTGCCCTCCATGCAAGCCAGATTCAGCTTAATTATCCATCCAGCTTTACCAAACTGCCTGACTTTCCTTCCAGAGGACTCCAGGCAGAAACACAGGGTGAAAGACCTACCACTTCGGAGCTCTGTTTCCGACTATCTAGTGCAGAAGCAAGTCCTCCGACAGCCTGGGGATCTTCGTAGGTTACCCTGGAGATGAAGCAGCACAAGCAGAGTCAGTTACCCCCAGCAGTCACAGGGGATGGGGTAGTGACCTTAATCACTTTCTATTCATGGGACCTCCCTCACATGTACTCAGAAAAATGTTCCCTGAGGCCTTGGCATTTGGGCACAGGCTAAAGGCTCGTGCCATCTGTCTGACTGCAGCTGAAGCTAGGAGGCCTGGGTTCTAGCACTGGCTCAGCCGGTCATTTCCTCTGGGGTCTGCGACACTCAACATCCCTCACTTGAGTAACAATACTAGGGCATCTCTAAAGCTCAATGACAGGATGTCAAAAGTGCCCTGAAACTGCTCAGAGGAAGGGGCTAAATAAAGGCAAAGTAACATTACTTCTTATTTTAAAAGCAGCAGGCTCAGTGGCATTTGACGAGGTAGTCTCCTGGCCTGGGATTGGGGTCTGTCATTGATTATGAGGGCTGTCTTCCTCTGTTCCCTGATCTCTTTCACTGTATCCATTTTGAAACCAACTTTTTCTGGTGAAGGGTGCATGGAGCCCTGGGTTTCTGGTCAACCCGTTGATTCCTGAGCATGGGACTCAGAAAGCTGAATGCATCAAGATCCCACGCCCCTGGGAAAGGTGGGGAAAAGTGTTCCTCCCCTGCCTTTAGGCTGAACAGAAAGTTCAAAGCAGGTTCCAGCGCCTCCCTGAGATGCTGGGCATTGTCTATTTTGGAATCAACTCCCCCAGTTCCATATGGCCCATCCTGGTCAGAGCTGCTGTCAGGGAAGCCTCTGCCCATATCCCTGGGCAGGAAAACCACGCTGCTAGGAATGAATTCATCCCCGCCTAGCTGCACCCTCCTAGCTCCCAGCTCCTCCTACAGACAAGGTTTCTGCAGCAGCAGCATGGGGAGCAAAGAGAACAGCAGAGCACTCCCTGTGACTGATGGGAGAAATCCAACTACAATCAAACCCAAGGTGGGGGGTGGCATTCATTCAACATCTGTGTCTACTGCCAAGTCCTCACAGCCACATTTCAAAGTTCTTGGCAGTCCTGGACCTGGTAAATAAAAGGGTTCTTTGTGTTGGCCTGTGACCAGGCCTGGATCAATCTTCCCCCAATATCTTCTGAAAGCCATTAAAATGCCCCCCACATACGTCTTGCGTTGCTCGGCCAAGGAGTTCCCTCTTGTCTGGGCAAACATGTCAAAGCTGTCGCGGGGATTACACTGCTGGAGTGAACTGAGGGTGCCACTGACGCTCTCTGTCCCCAAGTCTGTGGCAACAAAACAAACGAGAGGAGGATGAGAATAAAATGTGGAGTGTGGACTTAATGGAGGTTCTCAGACTTAGGGTGCCAGCTGGGCAGGTTAAAGGTCTATGGGGAGCTTGGGTAGGGGGTACACAGGACTTTTCTCTGCACTCCTAGCCCATCACATGCAGGAGGAGCCACGGGTGGGGCTCAGATGGGGGACAGAACAGCTGCTGATCCCCACGCTGTTCATGGTGGAGAAAGTCACTATGAATAAAAGGAAGATTGCTGGCAGTAAGGAGGCAGGGCCTAGGGCCAATGCCCCTGAAGATTTCCCACAATGCCCTTGTCAGTGCATTTTTCTTTTTTTTTTTTTTTTGAGGACGATTAGCCCTGAGCTAACTACTGCCAATCCTCCTCTTTTTTGCTGAGGAATCCTGGCCCTGAGCTAACACCCGTGCCCATCTTCCTCTACTTTCTATGTGGGACGCCTACCACAGCATGGTGTGTGAAGAGGTGCTGTGTCTGCACCTGGGGTCCGAACCGGCGAATCCCAGGCCACAGAGAAGAGGAACGTGGGAACTTAACTGCTGCGCCACCGGGCCGGCCCCTGCATTTTTCATTAACTCGATCACAGTGTCTAAGGACCTGGGTCATTTATTTATTTGACAAATATTGCTCAGGTACCCACCATGTTTTAGATCCTGAGTGGACCATTGAATCTGATGTGGTCCTTGGCCTCGAGGTGCATACAGAGTAGGTGGGAGACAGACAGACAACAGCAGTATTTAGCTGGAGATATTGGGAAAGACTCAACACTGACACAAGAGTGGGTCTGTAAGGACAAGTGGGACTATGCTGTGGAAGAAGGAGTAAATGGCAGGTACAAAGGCACTGGGAAGTCCAGGGTGTGTGAAGTGAACAGTGCTCATGGAGAGAGATTAAAGGAGGATGAGGCCAGAAAGGCAGGTGGGACATGGCTGGTGAAGAGCCTCCAATGCCGGGTAAAGGAGTTGATGGCAAAAATACTAGGCTTTTCTTAAAAAGGGAGGCAGCAGAATTCAATTTGAATTTTGGGTACTAAATCTGGCCATGTGCTGGATGAACTGAAGGCAGAGAAATCTGTTCTGAAAGAGAAACGCTGGCTATAGATACATGAGATATTGAGAAGCCAGAATCACAGCAACTGACAGGGCCACTAAATAAGAGCTCAATTCAATTGAAATGAAATGAAGGTATAAAGATAAATATTAAGAAAAAAAGAAAATAGAAAAGCAAAGTAGAAGAATTTTGAGAGGGCCATGCTTATTTCAATACTATAATTTTGTTATAAATTGCTATCATCCAGTGTATTTGTAGCAACTACAGTCATATATACACTTTTAAACGGAATGAACTGTGGACAAGTGGTGAGTTTCTTTCTTTTAGGTTTCAGACAAGAGAGTACTTTAGCTTGTTGTTAGTTCAAGGAGAGCAAATATGTCAGCGCCACCACTTTCTGTTTCCAAGCCCGCGGCAGACATCAGCATTCAATCACACACTCATCTTCCAAGCCCTGATGTGGCTTCAGCATCCTGCTTAAATCTGTGTTCCAAGCAGCCAATGAACTGAAACCTATTTGCCATCCTTGGCCGGGTTGATGTTGAAAAAGAAATCACTTCAACCATAGGGAGTATTCGAGATAAAACACAGCAGCCACCTTTCTTTAAACAGCAAACAGCAAACAACTTCCAGTTTCTTGGAACTCTCCCCACCCCTGCCTTCCAACACAGGTATAAACTTTAAGTCTAGGGAAAGAAGTTATGAACGGAAGGTGGTAAGATTGGCCAGGACTCAGGAATACACTTCCCCGTGGATTCCTCAAAAAGCTCTCTTCAGGCCTTCCAACAAAGAGAGAGAAAGAGGCCGTCAGCCCAGACTCATATCCAGGAAGTAGCCCACAAAGGAGGCTCCTTCCGCCCCTATGAGACACTCACCCAAGCCTGCAAGCTGGGAGGAGAGAGAAGATGGAGGCGCCGTGTTCCCCACCATGGGGCTCACCACCGCTGGAGACCCCGGCCCCAGGTCTATTAAGTTGTCTTCGGTCACTTCATTCAGTACCTGTCAGAGCATGAGACGGCGGTGAGCCCCAGAGCCCTTGTGTGGGCTCCAAGGTAAAAGCCAGCAGGCACTGGGCAGCGTTCCAGAGGAAAAGCAGCGACACTGTACCAGTACAGGAGAAAGGCAGCTTCCCTTACCTCGACTTCAGGGGTCCACAGTGGGCACGGGCTGTTAGTGAGCCCCTACCCACTGGACCTCCCCCCCACTTAAAGAAGGCAGGGCTAACTCGGTCCCCAGAACAGTGACTGCCCTGGGAGCTGTAACTTGGGGCTTCCTTGCCACTCTCCTGCCAGCGATGCGCCTGCTAGCACTTTTCCGTATCCCATCAACCAGAGCTTGCTCTTCAATTACCCAAATATTTAACCCCAGTTAGAGAAACGAAGATGAGACCAAACTGAGGCAGGTCTCCCGGCGTCCAGAGATGAGAGAATTCTGAAGGAATACTTACTCCATTACTGGCACTGTGAACTGATCGGCCCGACCTGTATCGTTCGAACCTAATGGGGGAAGGGGAAGCAGAGTAAGGAGAGAGGGATGACTTGGCATTGTGAGGCTCACTAGTCCTGTGAAGAGCTCCCAGATACCGAGGGGCCTGGGAGGCCAGCAGAGACCGAGGCTCTGGCTCTGGGAAAGGAGACTAACCAGGCCCTTTTAGGGGGCTAGAGGGAGTGGACTCACACATGCAGAACTTCACCACCCCCTCTCTGCATGGACTCCCCCAGAGGATGATCAGCCTCCTGGCCTCACCATGGGCACCCTGAGGTGAGGGAGAAGGGTGTTGGTTGACACATCCAGGAAGCCATTACGAGCACCCCCAGCTGTACCCACACACCTTGGGCCCAGAGAGTGTTCCCTTGGCCCTGGAGGGGAGGCTGGGCCAACCACTTTACCTGGAGGCATCTCAAATGTCTATCTGCAAAGCCAGGCAAGAAGTGCAGCCCCCTCTCTATTTCACAGAGCTGTGCTGGGGAGTAATTAGCTGATGTCACTAAAATGCCTCCAGCTCACCTTGCTGGAGGAAAGGGGGTGGCTACACACAGGGCAGGCACCTAGAGAAGGAAGACAGGTACAGGCCTCTGGCCTGGTGCAAAGGCTTCCCAGTAGCTCAGGAGGCTTAGGCCAACCAGTAAGGGGCTGTCATCCCATTGGGACTTGGCCTGAAGCAACTGCAGAAAGGCTCTCCTTTCCCATACCAGAGTCATTCGCATACCAGGTGGGGAATAGAAGAGCAATTGTGAGATGTGTGTGGGGGCTGCCGTTTGCTGCATTTAAAAGTTCCAAAATGCCATGGGCAAAGAGGTAGCTAAGGGACTTTTTCCAGCCGAAGCCCGGAGAAACCAGGCTTTACTGAGAGTCGCTGCTCCACATTGGTCTCCCCACTTGCTGGGGTCAGCACCTGGTGAGCAGGGATCCCCAGGAGGACAATCTGATTAGGATGATGTGTTACGACTGTGGTTTTAAGACTCGTGTGGTTTTTTTCAACTATGATCTATAAGGAGAATCTGAAAAGTTTCTAACCCTGGAGTACCTTTCCCACCCCCTCCTCAAGGGACAATTTGTCTTATCAAAGGCACACTAGCCAGAATGACACCTCGGGGCTGTTGGCCGCAGGCTTGGCCTCTGAATTTGTGGTACCGCTGGAACTGGCAGACTTGGGTGAAAAGGCCCACATTAGCTCCGGTCATCCTATTCTAGAAGGGGCTAAAATGGGTTTAACAGGTTAAAAGCCAGGCCCATCTAAAGTGGGAAAACGGGAATCACATGGAAAGGGGTCTCAGGCTGGGAGCTGAGGCACCTCAGATCTGCTCCTATTCTCTGAGCGACACAACCCTGGGTGGTCCCACATTCTTACTGCAGGTTTCTTCATCTGTCAGACAGACACAGGGGCACCCATCCCTACTGCCACAGTTGAAGCTGAGACAAAGCTTAGGTTTGTGACAACCACAGAAAATCACCCTCTAAACCCTCAGCTGCAGGTATGTGTCACACTGACCCTAAATGATGTCAGATCACCAGGCCGTGACTCAGCAGAGAGGCCAGGGCCCCAAGGCACCAGGGGACTCAGGCCTCAGACTTAGAAGGAGAAGGTTGCCCTGTCAGGGTGCTTTCTGGCACCAGTGCTGGGTGATTCAGGGAAGCCCGTGGTGCACTCATCAGAGTGCTGTGATGGGAACTGTGCTTGCCAGTACACCTATTGAAAACTGTCTCTGAATAAGATGCTTTTCACTTTTTCCCAAGAGAAGGTTTTGGAAAGAGAAAAGAATTTTCAAGTTTGTTACCTCAAATCCAAAAATAATCTGACTGCCAAAAGGACTGAAATGAATGTGTGTTTTTTCCTACGCAGCAGCATTCCACCACTTACACCCTGCCTGCTTCTGAATGCTCCAGACACACTGACATTTGCAAAGACAGGGAAAAATCTCTCTTTTTTTAAAGATGGGAAAGAGGAAATTTGTTTTCCTTAGTAGAGATTTTTTTCCCCCTTTAATCCTTTTCAAATTTAAAGGCTCTCCAAAGGAATAGGTGTGAAGCTCCAGAGTCCCCAGGCCCCCCAGTCCTCCTCGTGCCAGGGGTTGGGTAGTGGGGAAGGCAGAGCAGCCTGAGACTGACAAAGGGCAGAGCTCAATTCTGTATGTCACTTTCCTGCTACTAAGTTCCCAGGAGAACAAGAAGCATTTTGCCTGTCATCTGGGAACAAATTAGTATCTATGGTGAGTATTTTCCAACTCTAATCTCTCTCTCTCTCTCTGTCCTTTGTTTATACAAGAAATCCCTCTGTTATGGCAATAATCTTTTCAAGGGAAAAAAAAAGGACCCTGGCTCCCACCTCTCATATCGGAGAAAGACGTTGTTGAGGTCGTCATTGACATGCAGCAACTCCTCAGTGACCTCCTCGTTGGACACTCGGGAGATGAGCTCTACAATGCGTTGCTGCATGGCCCGGCAGGTCCTGTTCAGCTCCTAGGGAACACACACACTTCTGGCTAGCCTGCTGGGTACACTTTTTGTTACATTCTATTTACTTTGGAAAAATGTGTACTGACTCTTAAAAGTCACAAAAGGAGTACGTGCTCATCCATAAAGCCAGATGAGTGTGTAGGATGCAAAGTGGAAGGCCCCTTCCTCATTGTCTCCTCCTACCATAAAGGAAACAAGTTCTTTTTCAATAGATAGACAAATGTCCTTACGTATATACTGTTGTATGTACATAAATACACATTTGTATAAATCATTTTTAAAATATAAGGATATGATTCTCTGCAGCTTGCTTTTTCTCTTCAACAAAATATTCCAGACACCTTTCCCCATCACTTTGTACAGACTGCCTCATTCTTTTGTGTCTGTCTCATAACATATATCACCATTCTTCTATTGCTGGGCATTTAGGTTGTGGTCTCTCTTTTTTGGGCCCACCCAAATAGTGCAGCAATGAACATTTGTATATATATGTGCTTCTGCATTTGTGCCAGCACTTCCATAGAATGAGCTCCTGGAAGTGGAATTTGTGGGTCAAAGGGTATGACTATTTAGAAAATTGATTGGTAATAGTAAAAGACCCTTCCAAAAGATGAGATCAGTTTATTCATACTCCAAGCAACAGCAGGAATGTATTTTATGACTGCATTAGGTACATTTCGGTGGCACGTCTGCCATCTTGCTGAGGTCTCAGAAGCTCAGCAGCTCCCACATGGCTCTGCGGCAGGACAAAGGTGACTCTCATGAACCCCAGTCACCATTAGAGCCCTCTCTACCCTTGGAAGCAACATCTCTCTGAAGACAGGCCCTTATCACTTTATGGCCTGGCTTCCTCAGGCCTTCCCTGCTCTGAACGGCAGGCTGACTCATGCTCTCATTGAAACTTGCTTGTGGAGCTCCCTCAAATACCTCCCAGGGGGGCCAGCCCGGTGGCCTAGTGGTTAAGTTTGGCACACTCCACTTTGGCAGCCTGGGTTTGCAGGTTTGGAACCCAGGCGTGGACCTACACCACTCATCAGCCGTGCTCTGGTGGTAAGTGACATATAAAGTAGAGGAAGACTGGCACAGATAGTAGCTCAGAGCTAATCTTCCTCAAGCAAAAAAAAAAAAAAAGAGGAAGATTGGCAACAGATCTTAGCTCAGGGCCAATATTCCTCACCAAAAATTAAAAAAAATAATTGCAGAGGACACTAAGGTCCAGAAAAGAGTGAAACACCACAAAACACACCCTGTTTACCATTGTGAATGGTGCATGTCCCCAGGCCAGCCAGGAGAGGGGCACTGAGAACCAGCCTGGGCCTTGGGGCCTGGCCGGGTCTCCATTTGTGATGGATTAGCACACAATAATTGCCATGGGTGCTGACAGACACTCGCAGGTCAAATTCAGTCACCACAGGGATGATCACAGACACAGGAAAGCCCAACAGCACAGTGGAAACCCTAATTACAGAAATAAAGTATGCTTATGAGTGATGCGAAAATGAAGCCAGGCTCTCAACATTAAAAACAAATAAATTAATTAAAATGCCCAAACTTAAGAGAGGAGCAATCACATTAGACCATGTGAAAGATCCCAACAGCCAGGACTGAAGTGAACAACGTGAATAATCATAGAATTTATAACATCGTTAGAGTGCAGGGAGCATCTACTTACGGCTCACAAGGAAGCATGGACTTAGGTTTACTTTAAAAGGCCAGCCCCTGCTAACCAATAGGAAAGACATCTGGCCAGTACTCGAGCAGTAGGTCTTGCCCAGCGCTTTGGAAGAAATGCTGCAGACCTGCCAAAGAGCGTGGGATGGAAGAATGGGAAAGCTGGAGCCGGGGACAGAGGAAAAAGGCGCAGCAGCACCTGACTTTCAGCTGTCTGCCACAAACCTTTCCTGGGCTACCAGGAGTGTTCCTTGCCGGCCTGAATGTGCTCCTGCCAGTACAGATAAAACCGGGACTAGAGGGTCTGCAAAAAATCTCTGATAAGCAATGCAAAGCCTGGAGCCCTGCGTTGGGGAGGGGAAAAGGAGGAGGTCAGTCACTTTCCATCCACAGTACAGGCCAATTTCAAGACACAGGACCCGCACACCAAGGGGTGTGTAGCAACATGTCATGGGAAACAAGTCCAAGGCCACCCAGCCCTGCAGAAGCTTGTGGCATCATGTCCTAGAGCCCATGGGCCTTCTCCACTTCTTAGAATAGCAGATGGCCTCAGACACTAGCCCACACTGCTCGGGGCCCCTGAAAAGTCAGCCCTCTGCCTGCAATGTCCCTCTCCTCCTTTTCCATCAAACAAATTCCTGGGGCCAGCCTCCCAGCTGAGTGGTTAAGTTCGCACGCTCCGCTTCAGAGCCTAGGGTTTTGTCGGTTTGGATCCTGGGCACGGACATGTCACCACTCATCAGGCCATGCTGAGGTGGCGTCCCGCATAGCAGAACCAGAAGGACCCACAAATAGAATATACCACTAGGTACTGGGGGGCTCTGGGGAGGAAAGGAGAGGAAGAAGAAAACAAAAGACTGGCAACAGATGGTAGCTCAGGTGCCAATCTTTAAACAAAACAAAACCAAATTCCTACTCATCCTTCAAGGCCTCAGGATACTTCCCCACCCCAACACAATCACAAAAATTTTCAAAAGTAGAGGAAAGCTGAAAGAATCTTATAGTGGATACTATATACCCTACACCTAGATTCTACCATTAACATTTTACAGGGCCAGCATTACCACATGTCTGCCCAGTTACCCATCTCCCTATCGACTCATAATGTTTTCCGAGGCCCTCCCCACCTCTCCCTCCGTAAGGCTCCCACAGCAGTCTGGACACACCTCTACTCTGCACTGCCGCCTCGTGTCACCCTATCATGAAAGTTCCTCCAGCAGAGCCTCTGGCTTGTACTTCTTTCCAGTAAGTGAAGACCAGCTCCTACCCCCAGCCTAAACAGCAGAAGCCCCGGGACAAAGAGCAGGCCCCAAGGATGGTCCACCAAAGTCAAAGGAGAGCTAAACCTGATCCCTCAGAAGACTGCAGGGAGTGTCTCAAAAACATGGCTCAGAGCACCCATAGCACCAGAACCACCAAGGCAGGGCTGGATTCAGTCCCTCCTGGGCTCTGGGGATCAAGTGGCAGGCAGCACGGAGCCGTGACTAGATTAGCTCCCCAGGCCTGCAGCACTTGTGGGCCTGTTTCTCCCTGGGTAAAACAAAGGGGTTGGAGGATTGGGGAAGCTCTGCAGAGGGTCACTGAGGCACCTTTACTGCATGGAGTTCGGGGGCCCCACCCTACGGCACGGAGTTCAGGGGCCCCCACCCTATGGCTGTCAGGGCAGCTCTGCTTTCATCTATTTTGAACATCGCGATTCTCTGTAGAATTCTACTTGTGGAGAAAAGGTTCCACTACTTTACAGAAATGTTTGGAAAGTGCTAGATGATATCTGAGACCTCTGCTAGTTCTAACATTATGACCTCAGCTTGGAGGAAGAATGAGACCCAAGGGCACAGAATGCAGTAATCTCAGGGACTGTAAGCCCAGAAACATCTGCTTTGGACTTGCATTTGCTGCCTCGCTCCCCACTGCCTTCAGCTGGGGCAGTAGGTGACAGAGCCCCTGACCCCACAGGCAGCGCCTGGCATGCTCTGATCCCAGAGAAGTACCTAGAGGCCTTCCAAAGAGCTTCTCCTAAACACAAGCCCAGAGAGTCTGGCCTGGGGCTTCTGAATCAGGGATCTCCGGGGTCTCCGCAGAGAGAAAGTTTTACCATCTCCTTGCTCAACCTTTTAAGTTACTGTCTTTAAAAAAATTAGACAGGAAACAAAACAGAAAAAAGACATAGAGACTGAAGAGGAGAGGAAGACCAGAACATTAAGATTTCTGGCACCACAAACGCCAGCTAGCCACCCACACGGCCTCCAGGGGGTGGGTCATCCACAGCCAGACCTTGGCTGGTGCAGTTCGGAAAGCTTCTTCTGCCTCCCTCCACCTCTAAAACATCTGGACAGAGCGACTCTCCTCTGGTCCTAAGACACTGAGAGCCTACATCTTGCCCAGGTCATCCTTCCCACTGTGCAACAGCTGGGACAGGAATTTCCTAACCGCTGAAGATTTCAGCTTTGGCCTCTTTGCCTGGTTCTCAACAGAGGGGAGAAGAGCTGGTCACTGCTCTTTGTACAGAAGCCCTCCATCCATCAGAACATCTTATTAAAATATCCTCTCTTTTCTGTCTAATTAATCCCAATGCCTTTATCTTTTCTTCAAGGGACAGTCTCATCCCCACCTCACAAAACAATCTTTTAATCATCTTTATGGGTATCCTCTGAACCCTCTCCTAGTTCTAAGGAGCACGGAATAAGGTTCGGAAGATCTGCTTTCCATAGCTGCAAAGGAAAGGGAAAGGAGAATAAATTCTTTGTTTAAGAGAAAGGGGGAATAATGAAGCTAAACATGTAGAATAAACCAGATTTCTCTAGAGAAAATGGTCCCGGCCATTCTGTTTTTTGTGAAATAAGACGCAAGCAGCAAGAGGGGACACACCATCTGTTACTTGAAGAAACAACATGGAGAAGGGCTTCTTTTGTTATCTATGGGTGGCCATGTAGCAATGCCCCTTTTTGGCATTGGTGGATTAATTAAAAGTTATTATTAATTGAAGACAAAGCTCACGAGGCTAATTTGGGAGAGACAAAGGGCACCAGGTGACAGCATCAAGATCTTTAAAGAATCTAAAAAGTTGGACTCAAAGGCTAAGGGCATGAACTTTAGCAGACATAGATGAAGAGTCTCAAATTTCAGGCCCGGACCCAAGTGCCCACACATAGGATGGGGAAGATGTGGCTTAACGGCCACATGAGAAAGAGATGGAAGGTTTTTAGTTGATGCAAGCTCTCGATTTTATAATGTCTGCCTCCTGCTGAGAACTGCCTTGGTCATCTGCTAGGTGGTTTACCAACAGCCCATTTGTACCATGGAGAGATTGGGCCACGGGAGAGTTTTATGGCAGTCTTCAAATACTTAAGGACCTGCTACGTGAAAGAGGAATTTGTTTTGTTCTGTTGTTGAAGAAGATGGACCAAGGCAGTAGTTACAGGGAGGCAGACTTGAGTTTGAGTGTGGAAGCGGGTGCCGATAATAATCACAGAAGCTTTGACTTGCGGACAACTTGCCTGTGCCCTAGCACTTTAACAGATGATTTCCAATCCTTCCAAGGCGAGAGTGATTACTCCAGGCTCCCAGGGGTAGGTGACTTGCCTAGCATCACCCAACTCGTCAGTGGTTGGACCTGGACATGAACCCAGAGATTCCTAGGCCTTTGCTCTTTTGGGGTTTTTTGTGTGTGTGTGTGTGTGAGGAAGATTAGCCCTGAGCTAACATCTGCTGCCAATCCTCCTCTTTTTTGCTGAGGAAGACTGGCCCTGAGCTCACATCCGTGCCCATCTTCCTCTACCTTATATGTGGGACACCTACCACAGCATGGCTTGCCAAGCGGTGCCATGTCCACACCCAGGATCCGAACCAGCAAACCCCAGGCCACCAAAGCAGAACGTGTGCACTTAACCGCTGTGCCACCGGGCCGGTCCCAGCCCTTGCTCTTTTGCCCTGCTTCTCAAAGTCTAATTAAACGTGTCTTTGGAATCAGAAGTGCTTCCACGGGCTGACGTGAACAGCCTGTCATTGAGGGTGTTAAGAAAAAAGAGGCAGGCACCACCAGGAAAGCTGCTGTCAAGGGAATCTGAGTGCAGGTGTGGAGCTGGACTTAGTTGCCTGGACAGTCTCTCCTAACTCAGAGAGTGAAGGGTTCTACACACAGGAGCCCCTGTGTCCCTTCTGGGCCTCCTGCCTCACTTTCCCCGCAGGCTCCAGCTAAGCTGACAGCACAGCATGGTGGAGTGGCCTCAGCCTCCCTCAACCACAAGTCAATCACCCACGAGTCCTTAGGCAAACAGCTCTCTCCACCAAACTTCCCTGCTGCTCTGCAGGGCTGGGTGAGGCTACACCTGAAAGTGCTTTGCTATGCGCAGGAACGCACACATGATTATGGTCAGCCACAGCAGTGCATCCTGGGGCTGACACCTTCAATTTCCTCTCGTCCCATTTCCTCTACCTCCTACCCAGCAATTTACATGCAAGTTGAGAGCAGCTTCTGTTGGCGTCAACATTTGGGTTGGTGACAAACGTGTTTATTTCCATGGCCCATTGTGAGCTCTGGACAGCTTCTACCCTGAGCAAGCTGGCTGCCCTTCAGCTCTACTGAGGGGCCCTCAGGGCACATTCTGATCCCATCACTTTCCAAGCAGACTGTGGCATTTTCCCATGTGGAAGCCTTGCCGTTCAGCATGGCCCTGACCCTTGGGAGATCCTGCCCGGCTGGCTTCTGACTGCCAGGGGAAGAGGAGGAAGAAAGATGTCAGGAATGACTGAGGAGCAAGGCCAGCAGCCGGGAGAGCCATGTCTGTTCACACAGTGCTGCCTAACTCCTGAATCTCCCGTGCTGAAAGGACAGCCTCCTCCACTGGCACCCAGAACCACTCTTTCTCTGATTTATAAGGTAACAGTGAGGGCTGGTAGGCTCAGAGTTGGAACACAACAGAGGGAAGGAAAACGTCATGGGAAGAAACCTATTTTTGAAAACTCTGAGCCGACGCCAGGAGATTAGGTTCTGTTTGTCTTGGCTGATGGGCTTGTTTTAAAACACACACACACACACACACACACATACATGCGCGCACACACACGCACACACAGAGTACTCTTGCTGTCTGGGTCTGCTCTGGCTTTCTGGAAGCATGCTGGCTTTGTTCAGCCTATCCCCTGCTGCCAGGAGCTCAGCTCTGTCCACTGCAAACCCCTGTCAGCAGGAATTCTGATGCTGACACAGCACAAAGCTGCCTCAAGAGGCCCTCTCAATTTCTGGACTGTATTTGGACTGATCTCAGATTCCTGTGCCTCAGGCAATGCCTGAAAGAATCCCCCCTCCCTCCCCTCAGGCTGGGAAGGGAGGCCAATGATGCATTAATAGGACACTGAGTCCCATGGAGTGTGGCATGTGGACAGCCAGATCTGCTGAACTGAGGCAAGCCTGGTCTGCTGCAGGTGTCAGGAGTAAGGTCTGGGAACTAGAGAGGGGCCACTCAGCGTTCCTTGCCCGGGCTGGCTTACGCTGCTTATCTTGGCTTCAAGAGCAGCCCGATGTCACGGTTTCATGGAGATGAGCTGTTTTCCTGTCTGTCTCCTGCACTAGGCAGTGAGCTCCCCCAGAGCAGGGATCATGGCCCATACATCTTTGTGCCCCTAGAGTTTTGCTCTGTGTTAGGCCAAGGGTATGCCTCCACCCACCCTCACCCCTAGGAGCTGATGGCTTCAGAGGATGAAGGGGACATGACAAGAAGCAGCTTGAGACCAGGCGCAGCCACTCTGGCTGTGTACACTCCTGAAGGACAGGGTAATTAGAGCTGAGCCTTCACAGGCTGCAAGTGTGTGCCAACAGCAGGGTGGGAGGTATGGCACTTAGGGGGCCAAGACTCACAACTCTGAGTATCATAGGAAAATAGCAGCAGCGGGCATGTTGTGAGGCACTCATGCCAGTTTGCCAAGCCAGTCTGGCTCCTAACCTGTTCACTCAATTATCTTGTCTCTTGCTGAAAAGGTCTGGCACTTGCAGTGCACAGCATCCTTTCTCCACCCCTCCAGAAGGCCACTGCTTCTGAGGGCAGCACCGCTGCCACTTGCTACAAATGCCAGAGTTGTGCATGGTGGAGATCTGGTTGCTAGCTCTGGACCTGGCTGGGCTGTGAAACATGCCTGAGGCAGGATCTCTGACTCTAGTCTGAGGGGGCCCTGTGGGCGAGGCCTGCTCCCAGACCTGCAGAGTGTCCAGAGGCAGAGAGGCCAGTTAGCAACAGATCCTTAGGAACCATAATGTGAGCAAGCCTCAGCCTAGGAATCCTCCACGTTCGGGAAAAGAAAAGCAGCTTCAGCCTCATCTCAGTCTCAGGAATGGGGGGAGGTGTGACTAGAAGGGCTCCTATGCGCAGGAAAGGTTGAAGGTCCTGTTGCAAATGTTCATCATGTAATGCTGAAGGAGCAAAGCGATACACAAAATCATACACACATCATCTCAACTACATTTGAAATATAAATAAACAGAAAAAAGTCTGAAAGAAAATACATCCAAACATTGACAGTGGTTATTTGTGGATGCTGGGATTAAAGAAAATTACTATTTTCTTCTTTGTACTTCCTTTTTCTTTTGATGGGCATGTACTCCGCAGTTGGCATTTTATAATCAGGAAAAAAATGTTATTAAGGAAAATAAAAAAGAGAGAGCCTGGCACTGGCCTCTGACCACTCCTGGGAAGTGTGGCGCTGAGTGTGGGCTTACACGGACTCAGTCCCTCCCTCACTGCTGCATCCCCAGGCCCAGAGCTTCCCTAAGATGAAGTGCCCTCACCTGCAGCAACTCCAGATCCGAAGAATCCTCCTGCCCGGGGACCATTTCTGTTAACATCTCGGACATGACTTTTGTGTTTCCTCGAACAACATCCAGTTCACTCCGCAGCCTGGCAATCTGTTCCGGCCGGAGGGAGGAAAGCAGGAAGAAGAAGTCAGTCAACTTGTACCTGGCTGGTGACAACCCCATTCACTGTGACATCTAGGTCACACTTCTGCATGAGTGCAGCAGAAGCAGCCTCTCATCTCACTCCAGTCTGTGCGTGAAGGTGACAGCAGCTCTGGGAGAGAACTAAACGGGGAGTGAGGCCGCCCCAGAGGGCCTTGGTTACCAAGTTTCTCATTGAAGACTCTGCCTGTGACACTGAGCAAGCACCGTGTAGGGAAGGAGCACTGGGTCCAGAGTGGATTGAGCTGGTTTGTAGTCTCAGCTCTCCTATCACAGGACCTTGAGTAGGGAATTAAGCTCCCAGGCCTCCTTTCTGCTCTTTCAAGTGAAAGTGGTGGAGTACGTGATCTCCAAGGTCCCTTCAGGACTGGGATCCTCATTGAAGAACCTAATAGTTATAGACTCTGGCTCCTAGAGGTTTATAACCTAAATACTATGGTCCTCTGAAAGGCCGGCCAGCATTAACTGCACTTTTTTGATGTGGCAAGAGTGAGAGAGAAGGACTGAGAGAAGAGTACAGGGAAAGCTCCACCCACCCACCCAGCTCCCACCAGAGACAACATGACCCCTTGAAACCTACCCAACCCACCCACCCAACAGAGCTCCCCAAGGCCTGGACCCGGGCAAAGGCCTGGGCCATCTCTCTTGCAGCAGGGACACCGTTAAGAGATGGACCTCAACTTCTCTGAGCCTCAGTTTCCTGACCTATGGAAAGGTGGTGATAATATCCACACCTCACAGGACTGCTGTGAATATCTAATGTGAAAATGCCCCTACAGTGCTGGCACACACATATACCCAATACTAACTGCGTCCTTTTCCTGCTAGAACATCCAGAAAGCTGGATTTTGCTATTGTTCTTAACCTCATTTTGACCCAGCCCAACGACACCTTCTCGCCTCAGTGAAGCCTCTTCTGACTCTCCCGTCTCTCCCTGAGATGAAATGGAGCACTCCCACCTCCTCCTACAGGCGCCCCCCGCCGTCCTGTGCCAAGCTTCTGGGAACAGGACCTCTGCTAGGCTGAGGTCTGTACTCTCAGTACAAGGACAGGGACAGGAGGCCTCAATAAATGTTTACTGGATGGACAGACGGATGAATGGCCAACCAGGATGACGGGCTAGGTGCTGAGAGGCTCTTCTCCACCTCTGGCTCTGCTTGATGGATGGCCCATGGGGCCTCCTCCCAAGTCTTGGCTGAGAAGAAGTTTCTGGCCAAGGAGGCTGAGGAATGCAACAGCTGGAAACCATGTGGGCTCTGAAGCCCTGGGGTCCTCTAGGCCAGGCTGGGTTCCTGCTTGTCATGGGTACCTTTTTGCCCAAGGGGCAATACTTGTGCCCTCGCATCCAATTCCAGAGCCTCCTCTCAACTGTTCTGGCTGCTGGGAGGGCTCTTCCTGAGCTCCCACACTGACAGTAAGTCAGTGGAGGGTCTCAGTGGCTGTCCAGCTTCAAACATGTCTGCCTTCCCTCTGAGCAGAAGGGAGCACAGTTCTGCCCATGAAAGCAGAGCCTGAAGGTAGAGACCCTCTTCCTCAGGACTCCCCTTTTGAAGACAGGTCCTGGACATTGTGGGTAACAAGGAAGGGCAGAATTGAGTGAACTGAGGCCCATAGTTAATGTAAACCCCTCATTTCAGCTGTGGGTTTCAACTTCCTCCCCTCAGCAGTGCACATAGATAGCACTTGAGTGATTATCATGAGGCCCTCTTCCAGCTGCCCATCAAGCCCATGACTGCCCCGTGGGGTAAGAGGGAAGGATTGTTGCTCCATTATACTGACAGAGGGGAGGTTAAATGATCTGGTCGGAGCTGCACAGTAAGCAGCAGAGTGGGAACTCAAGTCCAGGCCTGTCTGACTTCCAGTTCACCTCCTTCTGCTCACACCATGCTCCCTCCTCAGTGCCAGAGAGAGCTGAAATGAGCATGGCCATGGTACAACACTTCTGGTAACCAGATATAATCACTTGACCCCTCTGTTTAAATGAGGTTCTATAATAACAACATTGTCACAAATATTAAATAAGGATTCAAAAAATATAAACATGGGATAGATTTTTTTCAAGTCTGACCAATTCTCAAATTTTAAGTAATGGAAATTCTATAGATTCACCTAAAGACCAGTCTCCACAACTCATCTAAAAAAATCCAATTTGGGGTTAAAACAGCATTAACTTCTCAAGAAATGACCCAGGGAAGACTGGCAGAGTTTGAGATAAAGATAAAGACAGGAAGGGGCTGGCCTGGTGGCGCAGCAGTTAAGTGCGCATGCTCCGTTTCGGCAGCCCGGGGTTCGTCGGTTCGGATCCCAGGTGTGGACATGGCACTGCTTGGCAAGCCATGCTGTGGTAGGCGTCCCACATATAAAGTAAAAGGAGATGGGCATGGATGTGAGCTCAGGGCCACTCTTCCTGAGCAAAAAAGAGGAGGATTGGCAGCAGTTAGCTCAGGGCTAATCTTCCTCAAAAAAAAAAAAGATAAAGGCAGGAAGAGCGCTTCCTGAAGGCCTCCCTGTCCTTGTCTCTGCCTTCACAGGCACCTTGCTGACTGGGTCACTGGCCTCTGATGGCAGACACCTCTTACAGAATAAATCTAAACCTCAGCATGATGCATAAGGTCACTCACAACTCAACTCTGTTCCTTTGCTTTTGGGCCCCCTTCCACCATGATTTCCTCCCCTCCTGGCCCCTGTCCCTGCACCTATCCTCCAAAATGTTTACCTGCTGTTCCCTAGAGTGACATGCTCCTCTGAGCCTCTGAACCATGCCTTGCCTGACAAGGCCCCACTCCAGCTTTGAGACCCTCAGCGGTGTCAACTCCCTGGGCTGCCTTCCAGGCACTGCTCAACTCTGGACTCACAGAGCACTTAGGGCCTGCTCTACCACAGTGTGACCACACTGTCTTGACTGTCTTTGCACCTGTCTCCCCCACTTGATTCTGAGTCCTCAAGAGAGGGGGCTGGGCCCTTCTATCTGTGTGTTGCTGATGCCTAGCACAGTGCTTGGTCTGGAGAGGCCTCCGAATGTGTCGCCTGGAAGGGTGAACGCAGAGAGTCAGCTGGCTTGCCTATGGCCCAGAAGTATGCAAGTACCTGTTCTGAATTGGCCACGATGGGGCCAGTCACACTCAGAGCCGGGGCCTGCAGAGCAGAAGAGGGAGCAGGAGGAGGCGAGGAATAGGAGCCGGCACTTGTCTTCTGCTGCGACTGGGACCTGGGCATGGTCATGGCTGGATCCACTTCAGGGACGCTCTGGCATGGCAACAACAAAGTCCTCTGTTCACTTGGGCTGCCTGTGTGGCTGGGCCTGGCACCTACCCCACTCAGGACAGCACTTCTCGCCGCAGCTGCCTGCAGAGAGGTGGGGGGCCCAGCTCTACTGCTGATCTGTGAGGCTCGCAGAACCCCTCTTCCCCCTCTGCACCCAGTATCTCCATCGCAAAGGGGGCTACCAGTGGCTCCTCCTTCTACTTACCTCACAGACAACCAAAGCAATTCAGAAAGGCAGCACCAAGAGCACTCTGTGAGAGTTCTGGTCATGGTGCCCATTAGTAGGATCACCTTGGGATCCAAGTGGAGGGGGGCTGCTATTAAGTTTTGCTAATCACAAACCCTTATTTGGTACCAGAAGATTCCATTTTGGCCTTTACAAGTAGACTAATATAAACAGTAATTATATAATTTACCAAATGTTCATTGTAATTATAGGAATAACACTGTTCTGTGTCATTATTAGAAAAAAAAAACAGGTTATGTTTATTCCACAAAGCATAGTAAGTGGTTTGGAGAGACATAATGAAAATAATGCTTTGGAAAGAACAATTCCTTGTGCTTTCCCTTTGGGCATCTCAGATAATCTCTTAAACGTTAACTGTGTTCACACAAGAGACCTGAACAGGCACACTGGACTTCCCATCCCTGTTTCAGAGATGGGCAGATGGAGGCCAGCAAGGCAGAGCGTGCTGGGAGGAGGTGCCTCTCCCAGACCCTGGAGCTTCCTGGTTCTCCTCCAGGCCAGGGGCTGATCCCAGCCAGCAGAGGTACTGGCTTCCCTGTGAGAGGATGAATGGCGTCACCTGCATGCTTTTAATTCTGAAGCACAGAGTTGCCCCACGTGGTAAGAGCTTCAGCAGGAGGCCCCTAGATGGGCCTTCCCCAGGCTTTGGATCTCAATGCTGATGGAATTCAAGGGTATCTGGATTGATGTGGAATGCTCGTAGCTCAAAATAAATTTTAGATCCCTTTGACTTGCACAGTTGAAAAACCTGAAAGCTGCTCTTTGCCCCACGATCAGTGACGTTGTCAGCCCCTCTGCACTGCCAACACTGAGGTGCTGGCATCCCTATACCAGATTCCTGGGGGCCTCTGAAAAGCAGGTGCTAGTGACCCTCGCAGGATGGCTCCGCCCAAGCAGCCATTTCCATGAAAGCGTCTGCACGGAGCCCTTTATTATATTCTCCCACAATCAGTATGAAAACTAGGGGGAGATACTACTGCCACTTAATCACCAGTCAACCAGCTGTCTCACTCCTGCGGTCCCCTTGTTATTAAAAAGAAATGCCCTCCAGCTTTAAGAAGGCTGACGACAAGCTGAATAATTCAAATGGAGCAGCAGAAGGGTGGTGGCAGTGGCTTGCCAGTTCTGCAGTAGGCCTTTCTAGAAAACGCCAGCTGGAAGCTTACCCGCTGTGGTGTGTGTATGGGAGACAGAGCGTCCAAGTCTGCCATGGGAAACTCGACCCCTTTCCTCTTCAGCTCCTCATATATATGCACAACACCGGTGAGGTCAGGACTGCTTCGAAAGGCATCAGCCCACGCCTAGAAGGATAAAAGTCCTGTTAGGAATGTTTCTCACCGAGGGCTGTCACAGTGCCTGAAAATCCAAAGTAGCCCAGGTCTTTTCCCAGAGGCCAATGCTCTTGTACACTCGAACGCAAATCGCACCGGGCAAACCTATTCTGTCCTTCTCCTCCTGCCAGGGCTGCCATGATGCAGCTGGCAAAATCTTGGTTCTCAGTGGTGTTATTCAGCCTGAACAAAAACATAAAACTTAATTCAGCATGTAGTATTTCCTTGGAGAAGAGACAGAGAATTAACCCCTAAGCACTGTGGCGCATCCTAAAACGCAGATATTTCCCTAATCACAAGGAAATCAATTCCTGGTGATGTTTAGCTGAAGGGCATGAAGAGGATGCCTCATTGAGGCGCCTGAAGGATACCATCGGGACGGGAGCACTGCCGGTGTGCAAGCACGTTCATCTCCGCACTCTGCTCTGCAGAGCTCTCATCAGTGGAGGCAGGCGCCATAGACAAAGTGAGCAGAAAGGAAAGGAGAGATTGATGTGTGGCAGACATTAAGGCTAAGTCCAGATTTCCTCAGTAGCTCAGAGAATGCTAAAGCTGACACTGCCGAGCCCAGCCCTTCATCGAGGTGACAGGAGATGACAGAGGTTCAGGTCAAAAGAGAGCCTGGTGCTGTCCACAGTGTCAACTTACACACGCCCACATGGAAAAATCCAGTGGAAAGCACGACCACTAGCTTCCCTTAAATGAAAACAACAAAGAGAGGAAAGAACAAATAATCGAATAGATTGCCACTTATCACTGATTAATGAAACTCTTAAAATTTTTTTTAAAAAGATATTCTGTTCTTTGGAAGTTATAGAATATACTAAAAAAAATAAAAGTAGTATATCCAAAGGGCTCCCCTAAAACTGGGTCCAGCTCTTTGGGAGCCTTTCTTTGCCATACACACCCAGAGGAGGAGGCAGAGCCTCTGGCGCCCAGAGTTCTGTTGCCAATTCTATTGTTGTCGCAAGCATTTAATTGCCTCCCTGGCTCCTACAATGCGTTCCAACCAATCCTGCGGCTCTATAGAAACTCTATCTCCAACCAACAGACCCATTTGAAGTTAAAAGGCCAGTTTCCAAACAGCCTTATTAATTATGACTGATGCATCTCACTACAACCGTTAAGTCAGTCTGGCTTCCTTGGTCCACTTCTTTAATTTGCATACTCAGGATTTAAGGCCCTGCATCAGGACAGCCCCTCTTGGCCAATACTTCCTCCTGGATTCTGAGTAGGACTGAAGGTGTCTGCAGAGGCCTGTATGGAATGCTAGCTGGAGAGTAGCCTCAGCAGAGGCCTGCCCCCTGGGGGGTGCCCCAGAGCCCCCTCCTCCACTGGCTGCTTTGGCTGCAACCAACTGATTCAAACACAAGCTGACTCCTGTGACTCTAGCTTCAAAATGTGTAAGCATTTTAGTTTAGGGTCTAAACTTTAGAGTTTAAGACCAGTTTCACAGCCCACTGTGGGAGGCTGGGGAGAAAAAAGCAAGACAGCTTTTCCTGGTGCTGCTTCAGGCCTCTATTTCTCTTTTTTTTTTTTTTTTGAGGAAGATTAGCCCTGAGCTAACTACTGCCAATCCTCCTCTTTTTGCTGAGGAAGACTGGCCCTGAGCTAACATTCGTGCCCATCTTCCTCTACTTTATATGTGGGACGCCTGCCACAGCATGGCTTTTGCCAAGTGGTGCCATGTCTGCACCTGGGATCCAAACTGGCAAACCCCCGGCCGCCACAAAGCAGAATGTGGGTACTTAACCACTGCGCCACTGGGCCAGCCCCCAGCCCTCTATTTCTGTGGGAGGACAAACAGCTCCAGGGGACCCTTTTTAATTTATCTTGCTCTCCATCCCAGCAAAATCTGAGATAAGAAGAATGAAGATTAAAGAACTATCACTCTTCTCTCCAGTCAGTGGATACTCCTTGGGGGATTTGCCCAAACAGTGAGTCAATAGGCTCCCCCCTTTTTTTTTGCTGAGGAAGACTGGCCCTGAGCTAACATCCATGCTCATCTTCCTCTACTTTATACGTGGGACGCCTGCCACAGCATGGCTTGCCAAGCGGTGCCATGTCCACACCCAGGATCTGAACTGGCAAACCCCGGGCCGCCGAGAAACTGAACATGTGCACTTAACCACTGTGCCACCGGGCCGGCCCCTAGGCCCCCCCCTTCTATCCCACCAAGAGGGGAGGGAGAAACACATATCCTAAGTGGGCCCAAGCAGATTCTCCTCCTCCCAGGAGCTTGGCCCTGGGCCCAGGGAGAGCTGGGCTGCTCTCTTTGGGGAGGTGAAACTGTCCTCTATAGATATGGGCCATGGGAGGCAACCATGTGTCAGCCTGGGACCAGGGAGCAGACAGTCTATGTCCTTGGAATGGTGCAGCTGGTGTTCTGAGAGGTGCAGACACACAGGAGAAGACTCAGAGGGCTTTCCTGATCCCTTCTGTCCCTTCCCCAGGCCCAGTCACACCCCAGGGTTCTGGGGAGCCCTGCCTTATCATGACGAACTCTCTCCTTTGCCTAGGCAAGCTGGAGTTGGCATCTGTTATTTGCAACCAAGCAGTCTTAGCTAATCTACATCCTTCCCACCTGCTGCCATGTCAGCCCCTGTGTGGGACCCCTGTGCAGTTTAGGTGAGGTGGCTGCTAACAGAGCATATGCTCATGGCAGCATTCTCTATTGAGCAAGATTCTGATGCCAACAGGCAGACCAGGAGGGAGGCACATTTCAAGGAATAGTCATATGTGGAAATGCAGAAGTGGGAGAAATCCAGAGATTCTGTGTGCCTCTAGCATCTTCCAGGGATAATGCCCAAATACCTGTGCTCCTGTCTTCTTTCCCACGAGGTCATAGCTTTGAAGGCACACACTGAGCTTCGCCCTTGCACAGACAGCAGTCGGTCAGCATTTAGACTGTCAAGTTAGACTGAATTCAGTTCTCATAGTTACTAAGCATTCTCATTGTCCTACTTCAGAGAAGAGAGGAAGATGGCCACTTAGGCTGTCGAGAGACTGAGGTGACAGTGATAAAGCAGGAGCCCCTCTAGACAGCTGACGCAGCTGAGAATCAAGAATCCACTCTAGAGGAGACATGGCAAGCCTTAGAAGGTCTGGTTCCCTTTGGGTTCTCAACCTGAAGCCAAGGAGCTGCAAAGGTGGCGCTGGCAGGCTGCCCCATCAGAAAGCAGAGTGACAAAGCAGCGCTGACACTCTCTGAGGAGTCCTTGTCACAGGTGCTGGCTGGTTAACAAGTCAGTGGCCACCTCACTGCTCCTTACGTAATTCTCCCTTTTCCTGCCTGTGCCTATAGAGTTACGGGGTTGAAAGACCCAGAGGAAGGTCTAGTGAGGAGAAGAAAGAGAGAGAAATTCTTGTTTTTTATCTCCTTCATTCCTTTGGATTGTACACCAAACCCCAGACTAAAACCCTATACAAACATGAACCATATCAATCATTTCTGTATCTCTCAAGTTTGAACAAAGTTTTAAATCATCAAATTTCAGATCAATAAAAGACTGCTGATTGCTAATATAGGTCCTGTTCTTTGGACAAAAGGAGGCTTCTGCCATGCTTTGCTTATGCCCTTGGACTAGACTTCCTGTTCCCAGTGACAGGGTCTGCCCACCCACACAGAATCTGGCGAAAGGCTCAGCCACCAGGCCTCTGACACCTTCCAAGAACACAAAACCTCCAGCTCCTCCTGCCCCCACCCCCTCTCCAAACAGCTCACTTTCTTCAGTGGAAAGAAAAACTTTCAGTGGAAAGAGAGTATTTTTAGACTCTACTGCTGAGGCACAGGGGATGGGGTGAGGTGGAGGGGTGTGAAGAGAAGGGGGAGGAAGGAAGCAGAGGCATGAGCATGATGAGGTTACTGTACCAGAATCATGATATTTCTGTTCCTGAAAATAATTCCAAGGGAAAGGCTGAGGGATGGTGTAGAGTGGGAATATCCTTGTCTTCTCAAAAATGAGACTCAACATGAGGAAACAGAAAGGAATACAGCCAAAAGGCCAGCCAAGGGACCATATGAAGACTTACAGGCTAAAGCTAAAAATTGCAGGCAACTCAAAGGCTGGGAGTGAGAGTGTTGGCAGGCTGCTCACTAGGTTGCTCTGCTCGCAACATCTCTCCTCCCATGCTACCAGGGAGACTGCCCCACTCCACAAAGGCAAACACCTGTGGCAGGGTTAGCCCCGAGCCCTCACACCTGAGTCAGGTAAAGGCTTCCAGGACCGTACTGCCATAGAGCTCCCACACTGGGCTCGTCTAGGGCAAATGGAGGGTGGTCTTCCCTGGGCATTCTGAAGGGCAGGGCCTCCGGGGTACACAAGCCTGGGCAGGGTGTCTTCTTTGGGGGGCTGGGGGAGATGGTGCTTATGGATGGCTAGAGAGCAGCCAGAGAACCTGATGCCTCAAAGAGAGGAGGAATGGAGTGCAGGAAAGACACAGTGCTGGAGAGGAAGGAGGGATAGGCATCCCCTGATTCTCTTCACACCTGACCCAGAGGGCTGCTGAGGGCAAACGTGGCAACTGAAATGCCAATCTTAGGCTGACGATGCCTGTGATCAGCATACTAGGAAGGGAATCAGAAAGGATGGTGGACTGTGGGTCAGGGGGACATGCAAGGACAAGCTCTATCACCCATTTCCCTAGAGGGACAGGGGGAACATTAGAAAATCTGCTTTGGAGACTGACCCTTTCCCTGTTCCCAACGTGGCCGCAGCCCTGCTTCCATCCTCAGGGTGCAACCAAAGGGACAGTGGGCCCAGGCCACAGGCTAGTAATCAGAGCCACAGGTTCCACCCCTGCCAGGATTTCGTGGGTGGGAGTGGGGTGGCACTTGTCTGTACAGCCCCTTCGCCTTAAAAGCTTTTCAAGTGCCAATACATTCAGAATTTAGGGCTGCCCCTCGAATACTCAAAGCTGGCTCAAGTCGTCCCTGGCTAGGCCCTGGCCCGCTATCATCCACAAACCTCTGTCTCCCCGTTAAATTGCCAGCTCCCCATGGGCGGGGCCAGGAGTGACCTGGCTCCACTTCCTGGCAGCAGGGTTCTGAAGAGCACCAAGAAAAGTCCCAATAATGAGGACAGTGAGAAAGACTCTGTCACAGTTCTGGCACCCACACATTTAGCTGAACCTCTTTTCAGTCTGGCTGTATTTATATGATGGCCTGCTGCCTACTCACAGGTTGGCAAGAGACGTCCATTGTTGTTTCACAGTGGGAGCAGCACTTTCTTTCCCAGGGGGAATTATCAGACTCTCTGGGGGGCTTGTGCAGTTTTTAAAAGTATATTCACATGTAAATAAAATCATCATCTTTCTCAAAGGGGTTTAAAAAAGGCTGCACTATTTCTACATACTCATCAGATGGGCTATAATGAAGAAGATGGAAAACACCACGTGCTGGTGAGGATGTGAAGCGGCTAAAACCCTCATACGCTGCTGGGAGAGAACGCTGAACACCGCTAAACTGGGAATGTGGGCATTCCCTGCCACCAAGTAATTCCTCTCCTAGGCATTAGGTTGAACCATAGGAAATTGCTAATATTCAACCATTTTTGACCAAGAAAGATGGCAGTTTCACATATTCAACTTAATAAAAATAAATACGTATGCTCACCAAAAAATATGTGCGAGATGCTCATAGCAGCATTTTTCACAGTGGCCCAAAATGGGAAATACCAAGTGCCCATCAACAGTGGGAGGGGTATATAAATTGTGCCACATTCACCCAGCAGGACTGACACAGCCATGTGAGCAATAGGAACGGAAGGCCGATGATCATACCCCGCCGAGGTGAGGCCTGCAGACACAGCAGGGCCAGACACAAGACACGATAGATCACTACTGCATCCCAAGTCCATGCAGACGAAGGTCAAGAACAGGAAAAACCCATCTATGCTGTGGCAAGTCAGGCAAGTGGTCACCCCAGAGGGGTGAGACTTTTTGGGTGCTGGTTATACTCTGCTTCGCAACATAAGGGTTGGTTACATAGGTACGTTCAGTTTGTAAAAATTTATCAAGTTGTAGATGCTTTTTTTATGTGCAATTTCCTGTATATATTTTATGAATCAATAAAAAGTAAAAAGAAGGATCCTGTTTATGCTTTGGGTCACCACATTACAGAAGCCAAGCCATCTGCTAGCTCTGAACGCTGCCTGCTTTGCTCCGTGCTGGTTGGCCCTGACAAAGCTGAAAGTTCTTCAGGAAAGCTTCAATATCTGGAGAGGAGAAACTCTCCCCAGTTAGGTCATCAAGTCTGCCTGGAAGCCCCCCTACCGAAAGCCCCTTGCGTTTACCCAGTTGGATTAGGGAAACTGAGTCCCGAGTGTCCTGGCCAGACAGGAGGCTGCGAGGCCTTCAAGGGCCCCCATCCCGCTCCAGCCCAGGAGGGTGGGTGTACATGCTGCTGCCAGGCCGGCAGGGGGAGTCCTCAGAACACAGGTGTGGGCCGCAGTTCTGCTGCAGGCTGATCTCAGACCCCATTTTACAGATAAAGAGGTAGAAGCCCAGAAAAGTTAAAACACCAGCCCTGAGGTTACAAAGCAGTGCTGAGAGGAGATGGTGACCCCAATGGGAAAGCTTCAGAGGTCAGGGCCAGTGCACTGGCTGGCATCCTTGCCTGCGAGAGCCAGGGGCCACAGCTAGTGCAGAAGGCTCTCCTTGACCTCAGCCGGGATCCCCAAACAGTCAGCAGGGGCAGTGCAGATCACGACCCTTGCCATGGCTGTGCTTGCCAGGGGCAGGGGTACTGGGCCTGGCTGGGGGTGAGGGAAGCTCTCATCACAGGAAGTGCTCCTTCCAGGAGACCTCTCCTGTGGCGACACATAAGGGGTTTAGGCTGGGGTGTCCCTCCTTTTGTGAGAAAAAGTGGCTATTCGTTTTCTTGACATCAATTACTGGGGGTGTTGGGGCAGGGGAATGTACTGGGGAAGTCCCAGAATGAGGGGGGTGGAGGGGGGGGGGGGGGGGGATGGGGAGGGCAGAGGGTGGGGTAGTATGTGCCTGTGTGTGTGAGACAGAGAGATGGAAGAGAGAGAGACATGCTGGGTGGGTAGAATGAAGGGATAGGGACAACCTAAGGAGGCATGGGAGGGGGCTCGGCTGCCAGCCACACTCCTCCCCTTTCTGAGAGCTTCAGTGAACTGCATCCATCCATTCATCAGGAAAAACAGCAACTTCCTGACCACCTGCTCTACACAGTCGACTACTCTAGACCCTGAGGATATAACGTCCCTGGGCTCTCAGGGAACTCAGAGTGAGGCGGACGATAGAAAAGTTAGCACAGAAGTACTTGAAGACCATAAAAGAGGGTGCTGGGAGTGAGATGCGTGCTGTAATTTGGGTGGCGGGGAGGCCTCTGTGAATGATGGAGAGGAGTCAACTGCCCCAAGAGCTGGGGACGACTTTCAGGCAGAGGGTGCAGACGAAAAGGACAGACAGAACCTACAGACTCCTGGGCTCGAGCCCCTCTCTCCTCTCCAGCCTCAGGTGGCACCATTACCTCGAGAGCCCTGTGCCCACCCCTAATCACACTGCCCCCCTGCCTTCTCAGCCCCATTTCCACCCCCTGGGTTGGTCTCCTCTTGGCTCCTGCAGGCCCTTGTCTTTCCTTTACCACAGCACTATTTGCCCCACATTGGATGTGCTTGTTGATGTATGTGCCTTACGTGATGTATGACACCCTGTGTCACCAGGGTGCTCTGTCTAAAATCCAGATGTGACTTTGTAAACCCAGCTCAGAAAGATTCAATGTGTCCCCACTGCCTACAGGACAAAGTACAAACTCCTCAGCATATATGGCCCAGAAGCCCCTGACCAGCCCTCTGGCCTCATCTCCTGCTTCCCTCTTTGCCACAAGCCTGGCCCCAGACATTCTTCACTACACTCTGGTCATTTCCAAGGTGGCTCACCCACATAATTGTTGGCAGGAGGCCTTCGTTCCTTACTGATTGTTGGTAGGAGGCCTGAGTTTCTCACCATGTGGACCTCTTGAATGTCCTCATGACATGGCAGCTGGCTTTCCATAGAACAAGTGACTCAAGAGAGAGTAAGGAAGAAGCTGCAGCACCTTTTATGACCAAGTCTCAGAAGTCACACACCATCTTTTCAATATTCTATTGTTAGAAGGGAGGCAGCAGGTCCAGCCTCAAGAGTAGGGGAATTAAAGTGCACCTCTTAAAGAGAAGAGGATGTTTGAAAACCATCACCTGGCTCCTCCAGCTCTAGTTGAGCCTTCATATGAGGCTGTCCTGGCCAATATCTTGACTGCAGCCTCATGAGAGCTCCCGCGCCAGAATCACCCATCTAAGCTGTTCCTGAATTCCTGACCCACAGAAACAATAAAATAATAAGCATCTGTTGTTTTAAGTTGCTAAGGTTTGGGGTAATTTGTTACAGAGCAATTAATAATGAATACATCCCAAGTATGTCAACTGCTCTCTTTGATGTTTCTGGGCCTTTGCACATGTTATTCTCTTTGCCTGCAATACTTCTTGCACTCTGACCTTTCCACTAAGCTCCTGGTCATCTTTTAGGGTCCAAAGGAAATGTCATCTCCTGAGTGAATCACCCCTTAAGACCATCTCCCCTCTAACCTGCCCCACCTGCCCTGTGACTCACCAGTCCTGCACAGGGCTCTAATATGGCCCATCCTACTCCACATTGTCCCTGATGGCTCAGAGACCTGTCAGGGCCCTCCACCTGCCCTTATGGACAGTGGAGGGCCAGGTATCCAGAAAACTTCAATGAAGGCTCTGTCAACTGGCTGGAGAGCCACCACTTAGGGTTTCATTCCAGTGGGACGAGTGTAAAAAAAGTAAGTGTTTTGCAACAAATGTTTAAACCCAGAAGCCTCCATTCTTTCCTCCGAATGATGGGAAAGCATGTGGACTCACTGATAAGAGGCTCTGTCACACTCTGTCCCAACAAACTGGACAAGGGGAACTGACACACCTGGATCAGAGCGAGCACTTTGTCCTGTACAATGGTGGGAGGGTTGTTCTTGGGAGAGATGATTTTGACCAGAACACTGTCGATGAAATCTCGGTTGGCCACGAGAATGTGGAAGCGGTGGCCACAGTTCTTCACACATGTCTCCAGCACCTGATATGGGAGGAAAGGAAAGAGAGGTCACCACCATGGGAGCTGGAGGAGCCGCCAGGAACTGAGGAGGGCAGCCGAGTTTCCACCACCCCCTCTTTCCTTCTCCCAGATCATCTTTCTGACGGCCTCCTCCAGAGTCAAACTGAGACAGCACACGCATCCCCATGCTCTAATTTAGTTATTCCTTGGGGATGACCGCAGCACCTTGCTGACCGAAGTCTTCTGTCCCTGAACAAGAATCAGGCAGTGAGTTGGTAACTGAGGCACCAGTTTTACATGAGAAAGATGCTGGTGTTTTAATGGGATCCAAATGACTGAGTGGTCCCTGAAAATTAGCATTTTAGCTCCTCTCTCTGGGCTTCTGGGTGTGAGGCATTAGCTAATGGGACAAAGGCTCTGTCACAAGAGAAGGCTGCTGTGACAGCCTGATTTGCCTAGTGAGTTACGGGACCTTGTATGTGAGGAAGCAAACATGCACGCACAGGCACGCACGCATGTGCGCGCGCACACACGCACACGCGCACACACACACACACACACACACCCCTTGCACAACCCACACAATTCTGCTTCTGCAACTAAAACTGGCAGTGACAAAGGATTTTCCACCCTTAATAAACGGTTTGTGGGCCTCAGCTGCCAGGTGGCTTTAAGGTCCATTTTCACTTCAAACCCTGCCCACTCCTCCCTTGTCTGGAGAAATGAGTTACACAGGTCTTAGCCCCTCAGAAAAGCACAGTGTGTGGGCTCTGGCCAATGGCCAATATGGGCCTGAATCTCAGCTCCACCACTTTCTCCCTGAATGGCCTAGGACAGTCTGAGCCTCAGCTTCCTCATCTGTGAAGTGGGCACAGGAGTGCCGCCTAGCAGGACTGTAGTAAGGATGAGAGTGTGTGTGTTTGAAGCACCTAACACAGTGCCCTGCATGGGGGAGGTGCTAGCAAATGAGGACTATGATGATAAATGTTCAGAAGCCTACTGTACACACTAGAGTAAAGAGGGACAGCTTCTCAGTCCCCACAGGACAGGGGAGAGGCCTGCTGGAATTCAGAGGTACCAATTGGAGGATCTTCAGCCTGGAAGACAGCTTTCTGAAGTTCTCAGCTCTCTGTAAACCAATCCATACAATCACCTGGCCCTTCCCACACCAGCAACCCCCAATGCCACAGTTAACTACTGGGGAATGCCTCCTTGGAAGGAAGTCACCAGCAACAGGTGACATTTCTGACTATGCAGTTATCCTCATTGGCCCAAACTAACCTGACCACTGATTACCTTATGCAGCCATTCCACAGGGCTGGGTTCATACGATGAGGCATTACCTCGACAAAGCATGGCCATAAAGAAAGGTCCAAATGCAGACTATATGCCAGGCAGTCACACTGTATATAATTTCATTTAATTCTCACAACTAATTAATTCTCTTTTAGAGGATGTTATTCTTTCTCTCTTTTTTCTAGAGTTAGGCTTAGAAAGGTGAAGAAACTGGTCAAGGTACAAGTTGCTGATCAGTGCCAGAAGCAGGATGGGAACTCCAATCACCCACAATGAGGCCACAGGGCCATCCCTCCCTCACAGCTCTCCTCCAAGATCAGCCGAGAGTCCCTCAGACGACAACATGTGCTGGATTTCTTGTTCCCTGAAGTGGTTCTTGAAATAACCCTGTAAGGTGGGTATTATCCCATTCTAGAGATGAGGAAACTGAGGCTTAGAGGTGCTAGTAACTTCACTGAGGAGGCCAGAGCTGGGATTTGCCCCAGGCCTGGCAGCCCCTTAGCCAATCATAACTGTTCCTTTCCTACTGCTACTGCACTGTGGGAGACTCCACGTTCCGCTCCACTTGCTGAGGAGGACTCGAAAGCTGGGCATCCATGAGTCGCTGAGGTTTTCCTCAGCCAAGGGCACTCTTTCTTAGCCTCTGCTCGTGCTTGATTCCGGGTGACCATGAGGTAACCAACATTCTCTCTCACAGTGACCGGTGGGGGCTGCCAAGATGAACCAGCGGGATTCTTCCTGCCCTCAAGGAACTCACAGTCGCTCTACTTCCTAGGATCCTCCTAACAGCCTACCAGCCAGTATGCAGGCTGCTGTGGCTGAGGTAGGTGGTGGGAAGAATCATTTATTTTGTGAGAAGCAGGTGGGAAAGGAAAGGGCAGGGGGCTGGGGAGGAAAGCACATGTGGTAGGAAAGAACATGGAAAAAAGAAGAGCAGGAAGGTTAAGGTGGGGGGTGGCTGCGGCTCCGCATCCATATGCAGAGCAGCTGTGGGCCAAGATGCACTTCTCATCTTCAGGGAACACATCCCTATACTTTCCTAGACAGCAGTCATTAAAGTCAGTGTGTCCTAGCCTGGCCTTTGGGGCTCAGGTACACAGACTTAGAAATGCCCCAGACAGAGGTGGCAGGTGCTACAAAGCAGCTCTGAAGCCTAGCAGAACAGGAGATGCAGGAGGTCCTCCCTGGCTGGCAAGGGCCACACAGCCAAGGAAGCCCAGTGGTCCACTTCAGGCCACTCTGCCAAAAAGGCCATTAGCAAGTCAGTCCCTGTGGGTTACAGGGCATGAAACACACAGTGACAATTTTCTAGAATGTAGCCAAAGCCCACAGAATAAGCAAAAGGCGCCTTGAAGCAACAAGATATAGACACTTCAAGTCCACACCCACTAAGGCCCAGGCAGAGAGCCCTCAAGACCTCTGACTAACTCCTACTTTGGGTAAATATTAACAATCTTGGCAGGTGCAGACATCAAGGTAGGAAAGGCCCACAAGGAGCAAGAAGACAGAAAGAAACTAACAGGGTATGTGAAGACAAAGACAGAGAAGTCATAAAAGCAGGCATGAGACCATGCAACGTCCCCAAGGCCAGGGCCTTTGATGTAGGGACAACGGATGTACACATTTCATCAGTCTCCCAAAGGCATCACTAGATTTGCAGGGGAGATCTGACTACAATAAAAAAACAAAAACAAAAACACTTAGAAATAAATTTAACCAAGGAGGTGAATGATCTGTACCCTGGAAATTATAAGACATTGATAAGAGAAACTGAAGATGATAGAAATAAATGGAAAGATACCCTGTGTTCATGGATTGGAAGTATTACTATTGATAAAGTGTCCAGACTACCCAAAGCCATCAATAATTTCACAGAAATAGAAAAAATAATCCTAAAATTCATATGGAACCACAAAAGACCCTGAATGGCCAAAGCAATCCTGAGAGAGAAGAGCAAAGCTAGAGGAATCACACTTCCTGACATCAAACTATATTACAAACCTACAGTAATCAAAACAGTATAGTACTGACAGAGGGACAGACACATAAACCAATAGAACAGAATCAAGAGCCCAGAAATAAATTCATACATATATGGTCAACTAATGTTAGACAAGGGAGCCAAGAACACTCAATAGGGAAAGGATAGTCTCTTCAATAAACGGTGCTGGGAAAACAGCCACAAGCAAAAGAATGAAATTAGACCCCTATCTTATACCATCTACAAAAACTACCTCGAAATGGACTAAATCTAAGACCTGAAACTGTAAAACTATTAAATTTAAACTGTAAAATGTAAAACTATTAAATGTAAGACCTGAAACTGTAAAACTACTAAAAGAAAATATAGGGAAAGTGCTTCTTGACATTGGTCTTAATTAGACATTAAACGGAGTTAAACAGACATTTTTTCCAAAAAGACACATAAATGGCCAACAGATACATAAAAAGGTGCTCAACATCACTAATCATCACAGAAATGCAAATCAAAACCACAAAGAGATATCACCTCACACCTGTTAGAATGGCTATCATCAAAAAGATGAGAGATAACAAGTGTTGGCAAAGATGTGGAGAGAAAGGACCCTGGTACACCGTTGGTGGGAATGTAAATTGGTGCAGCCACTACGCAACACAGTGTGGAGGTTCCTCAGAAAATTAAAAATAGAAATACCATACAATCCAGCAATTCCACTTCTGGGTACGTATCCAAAAGAAATGAAAATAGGATCTCGAAGAGATATTTGCATTCTCATGTTCACTGCAGCATTAGTCACAATAGCCAAGACATGGAAACAACTAAAGTGTCCACTGATGGATGAATGGATAAAGAAAATGTGGTATATATATATATACAGTGGAATATTATTCAGCCTTAAAAAGAAAGGAAATCCTGATTTTTGTGCCAACATGGTTGGACTTTAGGGTCATTATGCTAAGTGAAATAAGTCAGATAAAGACACACATGTATGCTCTCACTTAGACGTAGAATCTAAAAAAGACAAACTCATGGAAACAGAGAATAGAATGGTGGTTGCCAGGGGCTAGAGGGCAGGGAGAAAGAGATGTTGGTCAAAGGGTACAAACTCCCAGCTACAAGATGAATAAGTTCTGGGGCTGGTCCAGTGGTGCAGTGGTTAAGTTCACATGTTCTGCTTCTCAGGGACCTGGGGTTCGCTGGTTCGGATCCCGGGTGCGGACATGTACCACTCGGCAAGCTATGCTGTGGCAGGCGTCCCACATATAAAGTAGAGGAAGATGGGCATGGATGTTAGCTCAGGGCCAGACTTCCTCAGCAAAAAGAAGAAGATATAGGATTGGCAGTAGTTAGCTCAGGGCTAATCTTCCTCAAAAAAACAACAAAAAAAAGCTGTTTAAAAAAAAAAGACAAATAAGCTCTGGGGATATAATGTACAGCACAGCGACTATAATTGATAATACCGTAGTACATACTTGAAAGTTGTTAAGAAAGTACATCTTAAATGCTACCACCACACACACACTAAAAAGGTAATTATGTGAGGGATGGAGGTGTTACCTAACCTTATTGTGGTAATCATTTTGTAATATATACGTGTATCAAATCATATCGTATACCTTAAACTTATATGTTATACATCAATAATATCTCAATAAAGCTGGAGGGAAATAATAATAATAACAAAGACAAAATAATAACAAAGACAAAGATCAGGAAAGGTAAAACGATGCTTATTATGCTCTGCTGTAGGAAGTAGAGGCAGAGACCACTTTAGGAAGCTTTCCATCCAATATGGTTACCATGAAGTTGGGCATGTAAAGGGATCTGTGTGAGATACCAGGACAATGTCCTGACATGTTATGGTTCACTCCCTGGTGACTTCAGTTCTCTGAAAACAATTCATTTTAGGCATCACTCTGGGTTTAGCGAATGCCGTGGCTCAAATTCTGAGAAAAAAACAAAAGCTTTCAACTCCCTATTTCTCAACTGGTCTTTTTCTCCTTTATTATTCAAATCTCAATTCCCTGGCAGAGAATTCTCTTAAAAAGTCTTGCGTCTTCACTTGGACAAAAATCCAAACAGTTTTTCTTCTGTAAAAGGGAACATTTTGGGGCTGACCCGGTGGCACAGTGGTTAAGTTCACGTGATCCGTTTGAGCAGCCTGGGATTTGTGGGTTCGGATCCCTGGCACAGACCTATACACTGCTCACCAGGCCATGCTGTGGTGGCATCCCACATACAAAATAGAGGAAGATTGGCATGGATGTTAGCTCAGGGGCAATCTTCCTCACTCACACACACACACACACACACACACACAAGGAAACAGGTTATAGCTGTTTTGGATAAATAACAAACTATTCAAACCTACAAAGAAGCCCACATGCTGAGAATTCACTTTGGGGGCCGGCCCTGTGGCCGAGTGGTTAAGTTCGCGTGCTCTGCTTCAGAGGCCCAGGGTTTCACCGATTCGGATCCTGGGTGTGGACATGGCACTGCTCATCAAGCCAGGCTGAGGCGGCGTCCCACATGCCGCAACTAGAAGGACACACAACTAAAAATATACAACTATGTACCGGGGGGGGCTTTGGGGAGAAAAAGGAAAAATAAAATCTCAAAAGAAGAAAAAGAATTCACTGTGGCCCAGATTTTGCCACATCTGAAAAACTGTTAGCTTTCAAGACAGAAATAACACCTGAAGCTGTCCCTTTTAATTTTCTGACATTTTAAGGAAGGGCAAAAACCTGATCTGTTCCTGAAAGGAGTCACTTGGCCGACTCTTTCAAGAACCTCTGAGGCAATGATCAGTTTTTACCCCATAATCCACACCTGGCTAGCTCTCCAGCTGTGAAGTCTGGGCAAACCCCTAGACTTCTCTGAGCCTCAGTTTCTTCATCTGTGTGAGGGGGATGATGAAACATATTTTGGAAGTTTATTGTAAGCATTTTCATTAACATCTGAAAAGCTCAGCACAGTCCCCAGCAGGTACTCAGTGGAAGCTAGCATTTTTATAAAGAGGAAACTGACGGCCAGAGAAGCAGCTAGCCTAGATGTTTCACAGCAGGCTGGTGGCTGAAAGGAGACCCAAACCCAGCTCTCTGGCTTCTCTGCTCTGGGCTTCTGTACTAGTCAGTGCTGCCCATGCCTTCTCTTCTGCTGGTATACACTGGACTGAAGCTCACTCCCCATTTCAGAAGAGGGTAGGAAAACCTAAGGGCACTACGGGAAGGTTCCGCTGCACTCCAGCAGCAAACGCACCACACATCCATGGGAGGCTGTGCTGAGTGGACAGAGAGAAGGCCACATGAGTGGGGCGAGGTGAGGAGCATGGATTTTCCCAGATGTTCTCCCAACCCCAGAAGGGCAGCACTCACTGTTAACGCCAGCATCACTTCTCTGTAGTTCCGGTTCCCGTTCAATCGCTTCTTCAGGGCTCGAATGGCATCCTTTGGCCTGAAGAAAAGGACATGTTAAGATCCTTACAGGGGCCAGCCTGGTGGCACAGCGGTTAAGTTCACATGTTCTGCTTCTCAGGGGCCCAGGGTTCGCTGGTTCGGATCCTGGGTGCGGACATGGCACCACTTGGTAAAAGCCATGCTGTGGTAGGCGTCTCAAGTATAAAATAGAGGAAGATGGGCACGGATGTTAGCTCAGGGCCAGTCTTCCTCAGCAAAAAGAGGAGGATTGGCAGTAGTTAGCTCAGAGCTAATCTTCCTCAAAAAAAAAAAAGATCCTTGCAAATTCCACTTTGAGGTACTATCCTGGAGATTTGCCCATTTGTGTGAACTAGTATGTATACAAGGTTATTTGCTGCAGCACATTTGTAAACGTAAAAGACTGGAAACAAACGAAATGTCCACCAATATGACCAAATTAAAATCACATTTATGCATACAATGGAATACGGTACAGCTGCAATATGGAGAAAACTCAAAGATCCATGAATAGAGTCCTCTGCAGAGCTGTGCATGAAGGACGCTACTATCCAAGTTATAAGAAGACTGCAAATGTACACGTGGAGCGCATGCAGCACAGGGCAGAGAACCACAAGCAGCCGGGAACTCTGGCTGCCCCTTAGGAGGGGAACTGGGTGACAGAGGAGACAGGGAGATTTTTTACTGGATTGCCTTTTTGCAGCCTTTCTGAATTTTGTATCACTTGCAAGTATTATTTATTGAAAACAATAACTAACCCATTGGTCTGTGGGTACACTGAAGAAACCAGAGAGAGACATAAGAGAGAATGGCCAGGTCCTTGCTTAGGCCTGGATGTTCAGCTCCTCCATGGTTCCATGAAACTCCTTTTTCCCTGAGGAAACTTAAGTCTCCTCAAAACCAAGGATTTGTGTGTTTTTAGGTACTGAATCTGACACGGATTCTCAGAGGGAATCTCGCAGGATTATACGCACTCCCCAGTTTACAAATGGGCCATGTTCAAAAGCCTCTTCATAAGCTGTTTGGAAATTGGAACACCTTGTTCCTTAAATCACTGTTCTAAGAGCACCTATTAGGTGCAGCCCTTGTGTCTAACACGTTATTTAATTTATTCTAAGCCAAGATTCAACAAAGTCATGGGACTAACCTCAACTACCAGACTACCTCTGGGATGAAGCCCCTGCCCCTGATGCCCATCCCTCCGCTCTGGGAAGCCCCATGCAGCTGCAGGCCTGCCCTTTGCTATCGCAAGTGGGTCTTTTCACCCATCAGCGTGTCAATACATCTGGGTCTTTCCAAAGGTGAACGTCCGTAAATCAGGGACCTCCTAATCCTACAGCTCTGAAACATGTGTGATCTATTTACCAAACGAAAAAGTCCTTTCAAATATGTGTGAGGAAGCTGGGAGAGGCGAAGGTAGAAGCTCTGCTAGCCAGCCCAATGTAGACAGAAATACGCAGCAGCAAGGCAAGGTTCCTAGAGGAAATGAAAACACACCCTGAGTCACCTATTTCCCATTCTTGACTTGAAACATGGCTGCCTGCAGGAATTCTTGGCTTCTGAGTCGAAGGGCTGAAGGGACAAGGCTCTCTGGGGAATAGGTCCCTGCCAAGTGTGTTTGCAGTATGGCTGCAGTTTCCAAACAGGGATGCTGATTTCTGCAAATGTGGGACTTGACAAGCTCTCAGCTTTGAGAATTGTTTGTGGATGTGAGCTGATGAAGGTCAGCAGCTACTGGCCAGGAGCATGGATAAATTCCTCTTCAAAGGCTCTGCCAAGCCACCGTTAGCCCTTACCCACAGCTGCCGTCCCTCTCAATCCAGTTTCATTCCTCTCCTCTTGAACTTCCATGAAGAAGAAAAATGGGAACAGCCTCCGAGGGCTGTGATCACTTATAGCTCACAGAGCATCAGCACACTCAGAGCTCTCCCGGTGTGGAAGTGATGGTGGTGGAGGGAAATCACAGAGTCAGCAGGCTCCTGGGTTAGAGTTAAAATGAAAATTCATCTGCGGGAAGTACTGCCTGAGAGTGACTGGGTGAGCACAAAAGCAAGTATTTATCTCTCTCCCCAGGGAAGAAGCTTCAGAGAGGAGGATCAAAGACATGTCAGCGGAGCTGCAAAGTTTCAAGAAGCAGCAGCAGATTAGACAGCATGGAGTTGGAAACAGAAAGAAAAGAGAGGGAGAGTCTAGAGCCAAGACTGAGCACGAAGAAAAGACCAGGAGGGAATGGCAAGTGTGAGTGCCCCGACACCCTAGCAGCTCTCAGAGGAAAGGTCAGGACCCTTGGGGCAGCCCCCAAAGCCTCAGGATCTGGCCTCTGGCCATCTTTAGCTTCCCGAAAGTCTCCTTGACCCCAGACTCATGAGAGCCCTTGTTTCCAGTCATGCCAAACTCAACTTGTCCTGCAGCTCTAGAACTAGCGCTTCTGAGACGCTTTCTCCTTTTTCCCCCCAGGAGGACATGGCTGCCCCCTCCACCACCCTGAACACCTACTCAGCTGCTACCTTGCTCTACTGCATTTATCTGGAAGTTACTCCTCTGTGGCCCCTCCAGCTTAGATGCTGGGGCACAGACAAAGACTCAATGAGCTTGGCAAGGTCCAGGGAAGGGTCATGAAAATGACCCAGGTCCGTGGATCCTCATCAGAGCCGTACAACAGAATCACGTGGGAAGCACTTACCAAATCCACACGTCTGTGCCCTAATTAGGTAGGTCTAGGTGAGGTCTGGTAAACAGGATCTAAAATATTCCTGGTCCGTTATTCAGCCAAGTACTCCTTGTTAATGACCTCAGATCCGGGTCACAAGGCACTGCCACACAAGGTCTCAGGCAGGAGATGACATCAGCCCTAGACATTAAGTAAAGCCCAGGGAGGGATCTGTGGGGCAGCTCACCAAATCTGCTCCCTCTAGGACCACAGCCTCCCAGAGGTGAAGCTCTGAATAAATAAAAGAAGTGCAGGCAGAGCTTCATTGGCTGGAGCCAGGTCTGCCTGGGCTTACATCCCACATCTGCTCTTCCCAGCTGTGCTGTGAGATCTTTCCCAAGTGGCCAAACCACTCCATTTCCTCAACATTAAAATGGGCTGTCCCCACTTTATATGGCTGTTGGGGGTGCTGCATGAGCTGGTGCAATCCAGGGCTCAGCACAGGGGACCAGCACATGGCAAGTGCTCAGAGAATGGGAGACAGGGTAAGGCAGTGAAGCCATAAAACAGGTACTAATGGTACCCCCATTTTATGAATGAGGAAACTGAGACAAAGCAGATGAAGTAACTCACCCAGGGACACCCAGCAAGTGATGGAGGATGTGGGATTCCAGCCTAGCTTCAGGCTCTGTGTCTCTAATCCCATTACATGCCCCTTCCTATGCACATGTTGCACACATTGACCTCCAGCCTAAGCATCTCCTTCCTCCCCTGCCATCCACCACCTCACCTGGCTGACACCCTCATATGATACAAGACAGCACTTGAGTGTCACCTCTTTCAAGAATCCTTTACTGGGGCTGGGCTGGTGGCCAAGTGGTTAAGTTCTCAGGCTCTGCTTTGGCAGCCCAGGGTTCACCAGTTCGGATCCTGGGAGCAGACCTATGCACTGCTCATCAAGCCATGCTGTGGGAGCATCCCACATAGAAGAACTAGAATCACGTACAACTAGGATATACAACTATGTACTGGGGCTTTGGAGAGAAAAAGAAAAGGAAGCCTTTGCTGCTGATAGCCGCAAGCCTGGCCGGCTGCCACTGCTTTAGTTTCTCTCTTGTTAGCTACTTACAGCTTCTCTCTTGGAGCACTTGTCACGCTGTGTTATGATTATGTTCACATGCCTGCAGTGCTCATAGGACTACAGGTTCCCTAGGGACTTCACTCATTTATTCACTTATTTAACAAATGTTTGTCAAGAGCCAATTATGTGTATACTGTGCAGGTGCTGGAGATTAAAAAATGGTGAGTAAAACAGAATTCCCGCCCTCATGGAGCTCACAGTCTAGGGGGGACTGGAGGGAGACAGACACTCTAACAAACGTCAAGATATGTCAATTTAAACTGTGATGAGCCTAAGTATAATACAGGGTATTACAAAATCGCATAGTGGGGACTTACCCAAATTAGGAGAGAGGGGTGTCCAAGAAATGAGATTCAAACTGAGATCCAGTGAATGACAGAAGTAATCAGTGGAAGGAGAAGTGAGGGGCAACAGAAGGAACACCAGGGGCCAGGCAGCCGACCATTAGCCAAACTTGTGGGAGTTTTCTCCTACTTAGGAAGAGATTTTGATGCCACCTCACGGTAGAGGCAAGAACAGAGAACCCCCAGGAGGCTCTGAGATGCTCTTACTCAAAAACTCAGGAACAGGAGCATTAGGAGGAAGATGCAAGCAGGCCTCCTGTGAGTTGAGGACTGGAAAAGGAAGCTGACCCATCTCTTGGACCTTGGAAGGAGGCTTCAGCCCCTTTGGAATGAGGAAGCTCCATTCCAACATATATTTGTATATCCCCCAGATGTGTGGAGAATTGCCAACTGGGTACTGGAATGCAGGAAATTCAAAGAACTAAAAGACCAGTGGGGCTGAAGAGTGAGAATAAGGGGAGAGGGCCCTAAGTGGAACGGCAGAGGGGCCAGGTTATCACACAGGATCCGTTAATGACTTTTACCCTGAGAGAAGGCTTGTTAGCAAGGGAGTAACTTGATGAGTTCTCAGTTTCTAGGAGACCCTCTGCCTGCAGCATGGAGAACGGACAGAGGGAAAGGGGCAAAGGTAGATGGACCTCCTGGAGGCTACAGCCCAACTCTAGAGGGATGACACAGAAAGAGGGCTCTTTACAACCTGACCTGAATCACCTTTCCAGCTTCCGCTCCAGACAGTCCCTCTCCCCACTTTTTCCCTGTGCACCAAGACCGCCTGTGTCCCCAGCACACTGCCCTTTTCATGCTACCCTTAGCTATATGGCACATCTTTCTTCCTGCCTTCCTTGAGGCACCAGTCCAAAGCCCACCCCTCCAGGAGGCATCACCACTGCCTCTCCTTCTGAGTCTACAGCAATGTGCACACACCTCAGCCACAGCCCTCCTGGTTCTGCCTGGTGAGTGCCTCCAGAGAAGCCATGGTGCACTCACCTTGGCATCCTGGAACCAGCTGCGCCTCCACCTTTGGGGTCAATAAATGTGGCTGGACGACTGGATAAATGAGCGAATGAATGGTGTCTGAGGGGGACACGAGGAAGAAAGGAGCCCAAGTAGGTCTGAGGGAGATGACAAGTGTGAGCCTAGTTAGTACAGTATTAGAAATACATAGTCCCCAACAACTCTTTGTGAATCCTGTCCCTGTGCCAGGCACCAAGCTGACCACCTACATTAGATGGCAGAAATAGGCCATCTTTCACCAAAGACTCCCAAACTCACATCTCGAGCGCAGGCCACTACCTCAACTCCAGACTCCTCTGTGCCATGACCCTGTCAGCATCACCCCTTGCGGGCTTCACAGGCAGATCTAAAGGATTTTAGCTGAACTTCTGATCTCTGCAACCCCTGCCCGCTCCATCTCAGGAAATAATTATGCCATCCCTGTGGCTGTTCAGGCCCTAGACCTTGGAGTTATCCTTGACTCTTCTCTCCCGCCCACATCTGCAAATTCTACTGGCTCCACCTTCTAAATGTATTCAGAATCTGATCATTTCTCACTCCCTGCTCTACTATCATCCTGGTCAAAGCTGCTATCATCTCACAACAGGATTACTGTAATAACCTCCTAACTGGTTTCCCTGTTTCTGCCCTTGGCCCATCCCCAGCCAGGCCATTCTGAATGCTGTAGTGAGAATGATCTCTTTAAACTGAATGTTAGACCACGCCCCTTCTCTACTCAACTCCTCCCTGGGAGTTCCCTCTCATCTCAACTCAAAGCCAGAGTCCCTGTGGTGCCTGTGTTATCTGGATCCCCACATCTCTGACCTCATCTCCAGCACCCTCTTCCTCACTCTCCCCACTCTCGCCCCACTAGTCTCCTTGCTGTTCCTCAAACACACCAGACACCCTCTGTCCCAGGACTTCTGTGTTTGCTGTTCCCTCTGCTGGAAAGTTCTCCCTTGGAATAATCATCACACCTTACTCCCTAATTTCCTTCAAGTCTTTGCTCAATGTCACTTCAGTGAGACTTTCCTTGATTACTCTACTTAAAATTGCTAATTCCCAGCCTTCTCTCTTCTCATCTCCCTTCCCAGCTTCATTTCTCTGCATAGTCTTGTCATCAGCTGACCATGTTATACGTCCTAGTTATCTTGTTTATGGCCTGCCTCTCCTCTCTGGACTGTCGGCTCCCCAAGGGGAGGGAGTCTGTCTGTCCTGTTCACTATTGTGTCCTCAGTACTTACAATAGGGCCCAGTACAAAGTAGTCACTCAGTAAATATTTGCTGAATGAAAGCAGGACCCACCATCAGAGGCTGGTCCCCACTTTTTCATGGGAAGGCTGTAAGTGACAGTGCCAAGATGCTAGCCCAGGGCTGCCCAAGTCCCGGCTGTTCTCCTCACCACTGTGGAGATGGTTCAAGAGGGTGTGGCTACAGTAAATTCTGTTTTTATGGTATGGACAGAGGGCCAAATACAGACTAATTTGGAAGAAATATAAAGAGAATGTAGCTGTAATGTATAAGAAGAGGATATATAGTGCACAACAACAACAAGAAGACCAGACCCGCCACCCAGGGATGCGAGAGAGGCAGCCTGTGGGTTAAGTTCACTCACACTAGAAACATCTGGCTGCTCTGTGCCTCACATGTATTTTTTTCTCTGTGGGCACTGTGGGCTCTCTCTGACTCCCGGGGCTCCAACCCAGCAAAGCAGGGCAGAGATACCCCGACGTCTGTGAAGGGGAGGCAGAGGCTGGGAAGGAGGGGCAAGAGGAGGTGATGATCTGGTTGCAGAGATTAACAGCCACTGGGAACCAAGTAACCAACCAACTTCACTTTCACTTGTGATTAAAGCAGGTTATTAAAAGAGGTCATCACTGGTCTAACTCAGGCACTGCCACTGGGGGAGGTTGGGGGGTGGTTAGGGGGAAAGTGGAACAGAAGAGGAAAGATAATTAAGAGTGTCAGCTTAGTAAATGCACAGCAAACAGACTAAAAACAAAACAAAAAGTAAAACACCTGACACTCTTAAGCCCCAGCAGGCGTTGAGTGACAGCCAGGAGCTGCCAAGCTTCACAAGAGGGGGTGGGGGAGCACACGTACCCTTCCTCCGTCTCATTGATGATATCACAGATCTCCATGTTCAACGTCCAGTCCTCACTTTGCAGGGAGCCGTCTGTTGCCTTTTCTGTAAAGTCAGAGAGAAAACTGGTTTACATTTCTCCTGGAATAAGGAGGCCCCGGCAGAAAACAGGAAGGGACCAGAACCATCACATTCTCCTCCCAAGCAGATGCGCTGGGCCAACAGAGCAGTTCAAAGGGTGCTGCTTTTACAAGAGAACACACAGCAAGAGATCCCAGCCTGAGGGCTGATGTCATAACACTGTCCTTTATTCACTAAACTCCAGACTCAGGCTCACGATAGGCCTCAGCTACCAAATATCACCCAAAACAGGGAGATGTTAAGTTTACCAGCCTACAGATTCTGGAGCCAAACTACCTGGGTTTGAATACAGGCTCCACCACTTACCAGCTTGCAAACCTAGGCAAATTACTTAACCTCTGTGTGCCCAGTTTTCTCACTGGAAAACAACAATACCTGCCCCATAGAGTAGTTATGACAAATACATGGGTCAATATATGTAAAAGCACTGGGAAGAGAGCCTGGCACACAGTCAGCACTATTAGGTATTTGCTATTATAATTATTATGAATCAGCTTCAGCAGTTAATATCTAGAATAACAGAGGAGGAAGAAGGATTACCATTTTTTAAGCCACAGCCAGACATGGTGTTAGATGCTTTACATACAGTTTTATTGGGGTTTTTTTTTTTTTCCTAAGAAAGATTCGTCCTGAGCCTACATCTGTGCCAGTCTTCCTCTATTTTGTGTGTGGGTCACTGCCACAGCTTGGCTGCCAATGAGTGGTATAGGTCTGTGCCTGAGAACTGAACCCAGGCTGCTGAAGCAGAGGATGCCAAACTTAACCACTAAGCCACAGGGCTGGCCCTACATACAGTATTTTATTTCTTCCACAAAAAAACTTCCTGACCATTCAGTAGGAAAGGACAGTCTTTTCTTTTTTTTCTTTCTTTTTTTTTTTTTTTGAGGAAGATTAGCCCTGAGCTAACTGCTGCCAATCATCCTCTTTTTGCTGAGGAAGACTGGCCCTGAGCTAATATCCATGCTCATCTTCCTCTACTTTATATGTGGGACGCCTACCACAGTATGGCGTGCCAAGGGGTGCCATGTACGCACCCGGGATCTGAACCAGCGAACCCCAGGCCACCAAAGCGGAACGTGTGCACTTAACCGCTACGCCACCAGGCCAGCCCCAAAGGACAGTCTTTTCAACAGATGGTGCTGGGAAAACTGGATATCCAAACACCAAAGAACAAAGTTGGACCCTTAGCTTACACCATATACAAAAATTAAGTCCAAATAGATAAAAGACATAAACCAAAGAGCGAAAACTATAAAACTCTTAGAATAAAACATAAGGGAAAAACTTTATGATATTGCATGTGGCAATGATTTCATTGATGTGACACCAAAAGCACAGGCAACAAATGAAAAAAATAGATAACTTGGACTACAGCAAAATTAAAAACTTTTTGTGCATCAAAGGACAGAATCCCGAGTAGAAAGGCAATCTATGAAATGGGAGAAAAAATTTGCAAATCAAATATCTGATAAGGAGTTAATATCCAGAATATATAAAGAACACTTACAACTCAACAACAACAAAAAAAACAACCCAGTTACAAAATGGGCAAAGGACCTGAACAGATATTTCTCCAAAGAAGATATACAGATGGCCAATAAGCAAAAAGCACATGAAAAAAATGCTCAACACCACTAAATGATTAGAGAAATGCAAATCAAAACCACAGAGAGATATCATCTCATACCCATTAGGATAGCTATTATCAAAAAAAAAGAGAAAGAAAAGAACAAGTACAGGTGAGAATGTGGAGAAACTGGAACCCTTGTGCACTGTTGTTGGGAATATAAAATGATGTAGCTGATATGAAAAATAATATAGTGGTTCCTCAAAAAATTAAAAATAGAATACCATATGATCCAGCAATTACACTGCTGGTTATATATCCAAAAGAATTAAAAGCAGGGTTTCTGAGAGAAATGTGTACACCCATGTTCATAGCAGCATTATTCACAATAGCCAAAAGGTGGAAGCAACTCAAGTGTCCACTGACAGATGAATGGACAACAAGATGTAATATATACATACACTGGAATATTATTCAGCCTTAAAAAGGAAAGAAATTTTGATACATGCTACAACATGGATGAACCTTGAGGACATTATGCTAAGTGAAATGAGCCAGACACAAAAAGACAAATACTGTGTGATTCCACTTATAAGAGGTACCTAGAGTAGTCAAATTCATAGACACAGAAAGTAGAATGGTGTTTGCCTGAGGCTAGGGGGAGAGGAATGGGGAGTTGCTGTTTAATGGATATAGAGTTTCAGTGTTGCAAGATGAAAAAGTTCTGGAGATTGGTTGCACAACAATGTGAATGTACTTACTTAAAAAATTGTTAAGATAGCAAATTTTATGTTATATTTATTTTAACACTTTAAATTTTTTTTTAATTTTTTAAATTTTTTTTGAGGAAGATTAGCTAAGTACTGCCAGTCCTCCTCTTTTTGCTGAGGAAGCCTGGCCCTGAGCTAACATCCATGCCCATCTTCCTCTACTTTATATGTGGGATGCCTACCACAGCATGGTAGCCAAGCAGTGCCATGTCCACACCTGGGATCCAAACCGGCAAACCCCGGGCCACCAAGAAGCGGAACATGCAAACTTAACCGCTGCACCACCGGGCTGGCCCCTAAATTTTTTTTAATAAAATTTTCAAAAACCAACCCCCTAAGGTAGGCATTATTCCTTCCCACATTTAAAAAGAAGGAAAGGAGGGCCAGACCCAGTGGCCTAGTGGTTAAGTTTGGCATGCTCCACTTCAGTGGGCCTAGTTCAGTCACCTGTCAGTGGCCATGCTGTAGCAGTGGCTGACGTACACAAAAAAAAAGAGGAAGACTGGCAACAGATCTTAGCTCAGGGCAAATATTCCTCAGTAAAAAGAAGAAGAAGAAGAAGAAGAAGGGGGGGAGCGGGAGGGGGAGGAGTGGGGGAGAGGGAGGGGGAGGAGGAGGAGGCGGCTCAGCAGGGTTGGGTACTCGGCCAGGATCACATAGTTGAACTGGCGCCAACATTCCATCTCAGCTCTATTTCTAAAGCCTCAGCATTTCTATGATACTGCCTCACCTTCTAGCAAAACTGGAATTCATATCTCAAGTTAATATCTTAGAGAAATTCTAAACCTGCCCTATCCGAACTGTACAGTTCATGAGAGGGATACCATCACTACCATTTTTTCCAGCTTTATTGAGACATAATTGACATACATCACTGTGTAAGTTTAAGGCATACATCATAATGGTTTGATTTACATATATTGTGAAATGATTACCACAATAGGTTTAGTTAACATCCATCATCTCACATAGATAGAAGAAAAAGAAAAACATTTCTCATGATGAGAACTCCTAAGATCTACTCTCTTAACAACCTTCCTATATATCATACAGCAGTGTTAACTACAGCAGTCACATTGTACATTATGATCCTAGTACTTATTTATCTGATAACTGGAGGTTTGTACCTTTTAACCACCTTCCTCAAATTCCCGCTCCCCCGACCCCCGTCTCTGGTAACCACAGATCTGATCTCTTTTTCTATGAGTTTTGTGAGGTTTTTTGTTTTGTTTTGGGTTTCTTTTTTAGATTCCACATACAGGTGAGATCATACAGTATTTGTCTTTCTTTGTCTGACCTATTTCACTTAGCATAATGCCTTCAAGGTCCATCTAAGTTGTCACAAATGGTAGTATTCCTTGTTTTTTACAGCTGAATAATATTCCATTGTATATATATGCCGCAACTTTATCCATTCAGCCATTGATGGACACTCAGGTTGTTTCCATGTCTTGGCTATTGTGAATAATGTTGCTATGAAGATGGGGATGCAGATATCTTTTCAAGTTAGTGTTGTCATTTCCTTTGGATCTATTCCCAGAAGTGGAATTGCTGGGTCACATGGTAGTTCTATTTTTAATTTTTTGAGGAACCTCTCTACTATTTTCCATGGTGGCTCTACCAGTTTGCATTCCCACCAGCAGTGCACAAGGGTTCCTTTTTCTCCATATCCTTGCCAGTATTTGTTATCACTTGTCGTTTTGATGACAGCCATTCTAATAGGCATAAGGTGATACCCAATTGTGGTTTTAATTTGTATTTCCCTAACAACTAGCACCTGTTGGCCATTCACATATCTTCCTTGGAAAAATGTCTATTCAGGTCCTTTGCCCATCTATTAATTGGATTGTTTTTTGCTACTGAGTTGTATGAGTTCTTTATATATTTTGGATATTAATCCCTTATCAGATATATGGTTTTCAAATATTTTTTCCCATTCCATAGGTTGTCTTTTTCACTTTCTTGATAGTTTCTTTTGCTGTGCAGAAGATTTTTAGTTTGATGTAGTCCCACTTGTTTATTTCCGATTTTGTTGCTTGCACTTTAGCTGTGATTTTCAAAAAATTATTACCAAGACCTAAGTCAAGGAGCTTTTTTCCTGTTTTCTTCTAAGAGTTTCATGGCTTCAGGTCTTACATTTGTCTTTAATCCATTTTAAATTAACTTTTATGAGTGGTGTAAGATAGAGGTCAAGTTTCATTCTTTTACATGTGAATATCCAATTTCCCCAGCACCATTCATTGGAGAGACTGTCTTTTCTCCATTGAGTATTCTTGGCTCCCTTGTCAAATAATAGTTGACCACATATGCTTGGGTTTATTTCTGGGCTCTCAATTCTGTTCCATTGACCTATTTGTTGGTTTTTACACCAGTACCACACTGTTTTAATTACTATAACTTTATAGTATAGCTTGAAATCAGGAAGTGTGATGCCTCATCACCACCATTTTAACAAAAACTTCATACAACCCACACTTCCACTGATACTCAATAAAACAGATGACCTCTGAACATGCTGGAAGTGTCCTTGTTTTACTGGATGCAGCTATGGAGAAGTGACACTTGTTTTTTACATAACATACTAATACATACTACATACGTACTAATACATCCAAACAAAGGCTGTATTTACAAGCAGTGACAATACACTCCAAAAATATAGCTATTGCTCAAAACATTTGTGCAACAGCCTTTAGTCTGCATTAAAAAGCCTCCTTGGTTTAATTTTTACCAAAAAAGATATATTCCCAACTCTTTCACCCTCTTTATTCATCACCCTTGGCACCCAAAGACTCTTTACCCACTGAAGAAGCAAACCCACCCACAAATGGTGAGAATCTCCCTCAGATGAATGCCATGCGTGCAGCAGACTGGACAGGTGTTGGGAAGGCTCCGAGATCTGGGGAACCCTTAACTGAAGTCCACAGATGGTGTCAGTCTGGCAGGGACAGAGGCAGTATTTGATGTCTGCCTACAAGAAGAGGCATCAGAGACTGTTCAGAACCAGACAGGCCCCAGAGACGCTGCTCCCGTCCCCCCACCCACTGCATGCAAGTGGAAGAGAGGCCACATCATGAAGCCAGTTAAGTGGCACTGCTAGTCCTATAAGGCAAATTAGAGCTATGAAGGGGGAGGGAGCAGCCAGTAGGAAGGGTTGGGGTGGGGGCAGGCACCCAGGAAGAATGGCTCAAAGCACCAGTATAGTCTAGAGAATAAAAGACAGAGGCTACAGGAGAATGCTGAAGGGAACTTGCATGAGGCAGCATCTAGCCCTAGGACAGCAGTGTGCTCCCGCTGCCTAAGGGCTTTGCCTGGAGGCAGGAGAGGCCCTGACTGTCTGGGAGGTGGCAGCAAGGTTCCCAAGCAGACAGGTGTGTGAATGAAATGATCTGTTCCTCCAGCCCACTGCTCTTCCTGCCACATTTGGCTGTCTCTGAACAGTCCTCCCCTTCAAGGTGTCCACTCCCAGAAGAGATGACTCACTCCCAGAGTCACACACAGTAGGGGAGTGTCTGTGGTCACAAATCCAGCAGCCTCCTCAAGAGGAGACGGATCTTAATAAAGCTGCTCTGCCTGCGGGCCTGGGCGTGCAACCCTTCTGAGCCAGCCAGGGGAGAGCCAGCTAGCCAAAGGGCCTTCCTGCTCTGGTCACCTTTCCCTGTCACAGCACGGACCACAGCACAGACTCTCACGGGGACGAATGTATGGTGACTGCACTTTGGTAGGGCCACAAGGGACACTGTCTTGGGGGGCTTAACAGAGGAAATATTAAATCAATGAAATCTCATTTCCAAGTTCAGTTTAGCAGCAGAATTCATTAACCGTCTACTCACCCTCTCCCTTCCTCTAATAATACTGGGAAGGGGTTCAAAGGCACTATAACTTATCCTCAGGGTCAGCGCATTCTATTCAATTACTGGATTCTAAGTTTTCAAGCTAAAAGATATATACTCATTTTGATTATAAAGAACCAACCCAAAAAGAATGCTTCTTTCTTTTCATTTTGCTGGAAATACCATACAAACACAAAACGATGGGTATTTGGCTCTGCTAAAACGGATGATGGAAGTAAGGCTGATGAAGGAGATCAAATCAGTTCTTTTTTTTCTCTCCTCATAAAAGAATTCCCAGCAATGGGAACAAAGTTGTATCTGATTGCCTCTGGAACTGCAGCCACTCAACGTGGGCTCCCTCACTGGGTCCTGTCCCCAGGACAGAGGAAGTAAAATTCAATCTCATTTCTTTTGTCATGTAAATCATCAAAACCTAAAATAAATCCTGGTGCAACAGTAGAAACATAATCCTCCAGGGAGCAAGGGGGCAAGTCAATTCCTACCAGCCAGCCCTCAGGATGGATAAAGATCAAAACACCAGAGACCCTGGTTGCAAAGGGCTGACCTCTCAGAACTCTTCTGATATGCTAATGGCCACGGGCTGGGCTGAGCTGGGCTGGGCAGGGCAGGACAGAATTGGGCTGGGCAGGGCTAAACAGGGTAGGACTAGGCAGGGCTGGGCAGAGCAGGGCAGGACTGAACCGGGTAGGACTGGGCAGGGCTGGGTAGGGTTGGGCAGGGCAGGGCAGGGGCAGACAGAGCTCCCATTAAACCTTCAGTGCAAGAGAGTATGTCATCCTGATGCTGTTGCCAAGGCATTTTCTCCATTCAGAAAAGGCTGCCTCCCGCCTGGTGTAGGCGGAGGGCCAGGATGCCCTGAAGCCTCAACCCGAATAGCAATGATACTGCTCTCTCAGGCTTGGTGTTTCTGCACCCCCACCCTTCCATGCAGTCTGAAATCCAAGGCAGTCCTGCTGGGAGGAGCCTCACAATCCAGTGGCTTGGTTTCTTGGCTGCTGCTTTTCTCTGCTTTGATGTTAAATATAGTGATGTTGGAAGCAGCCAGCACCAGAAGGCAAAACGGGGCTGGTTTTAGCATTTTGCATTCAGCAAGATCCTTTTGGTGAGAATGGAGAAAAAATAGCCAAATTATCTACCTCCCTAACCATCAAGAATGTGAGTAGAAGCCCAGAGGTGCCAGTACAAAGGGTTGCTTCGTGCCAGGTGTGAAGAAAGAAGAAAAAGGAGTTTGGATGGGAAGGAAGCTCATGGGATAATATGCACCAATAATATGAGAGGAACCTTCTGGATTACTATATGCTAGTGAGGCAGGTTGACATCAGGTAGAAAGAAAAATCAATCCCGATATTCTGCACAGAGCCATTATTGCCCATTGCTTCAGATTCCTACGTGCTTTGTGAATGCTAATTGCAGCTGCTCCATTTCCACTGGAGAGACAAGAGAATGAATTCAAAACACTCATCCTTACTTTACAGGATGTCCTTTCCTATGACAGCTATCTTCACCCCTCTTAAAAGGAAGAAAATAGGGCCAGAAGGTCTACAAAGTACCATCTGATGAGCCTGCAGACTACCATGAGGCAGCTTTCTCTGTAACTTGAAGGCAAAATAAAACCCCTTAGTCTATGCCATTTACTTGATATTGGCAGGGCCTGCCATGTGCCATGCACTGTCCTTGGAGCTGAGGAGAGGGAGACGTTATGACTTCCCCTTAAGAGTTCAGTATAATGGCAGAGGCAGCTAGGCTGTCAGTCATGATACAGTCCAGCCTGAGCTGTAACAGAGGACAACCACAGCACTCTGGGTGGCTTTGATACCTGTGCCCTGGTGCCAAGGAGCTGGGAAGGAAATTAATGGCACTCCCCACACCCACTGTGACAGACAACAGCATGCCTCTTTAAGAAGAGCACACAGGGCAACAAGCCAAGCCAGAAAGAACCAGCCAGAGACTATGTGAAGTCCCAGAGAAAGCTACTAAGCCTTTGTATCTCATCCTCAGCTAGAGGGGGGCACTGGGGGAGGGCGTGATGTAGAACTGTGGTTCCCAAACTTGGCTGCAGGTTAGAATCACTAGGAAGCTTTTAAAAGATATTCCTACCTGGGTCCCTACACCTTTCAATCAGAACCTCTGGGGCATGAGGTCCAGGTAATGGTGTGCTGTAAAAGCTACCCAGGGGGTTCAGTGTGCAGCCAGGGCTGAGAACCCTAACTCAGGGGAAGGAACGCCAACACAGTCATCCAGCTGACACAAATGCACTGCACAGCTACCAAGTGCTGGACACTGGGGACACAGTGGAAAGCAAGACAGACTTAGTTTCTACTCTCAGGGAGCTCATGGCCCAGAGGGGCACAGGAGGTCAAGTGACCCTGGTTCCAGTTCTGGATCTGCCACTGATGAGCCTGAGCTCTTGGACCATTTATTCCCTTTACTTCTCTGGGCCTTAGGTCTCCTGTCAAAGGAGGTAACAGGCTGAATGATCTCTGATTCCCCATGTCCCCTACCCCCGCATTCCACTCTGACAGGACATTGGCTTATATATATTTTTTCTTCTTTATTGGTGATTTTTTTGTGATAAAGTAAAATAACATGAAATTTACCATTTTAGCCATTTTGAAGTGTACAGCTGAGTGGCATTAAGTACACTCACATTGTTGTGCAACCATCACCACCGTCTCCAGAACTTTTTCATCTTCCAAACTGGAACCCTATACCCATAAAACACTAACTCCCCATTCAAATGAAATACGGTAAGGGCCCAGCTTCATTCTTTTGCATGTGGATATCCAGTTCTACCAGCGCCATCTGTTAAAAAGACTGTCCTTTCAAACCACTGAATGCTCTTGACACCCTTGTCGAAAATCAGTTGACCATATATGGCAGGGTTTATTTTGGGCTCTCTATTTTATTTCATGGGTCTGTGTCCGTCCTTACGCCAGTATCACACTGTTTTGATTACTGTAAGTTTTGAAATCAGGAAGTGTGAGTCCTCCCACTGTCTTTCTTTTTCAAGATTGCTTTGGCTATTTGGAGTCCCTTAAGATTCCATAAGAATTGTAGGATGGATTTTTCTGTTTCTGCAAAATATGTCAGTGGGATTTTGATTGGGATTGCATTGAATCTGCAGATCACTTCAGGCAGTATTGTCATCATAAAAATATCGTCTTCCAATCCACGAATATAAGATGTCTCTCCATTTATTTATGTCTTGTTTAATTTCTTTTAGCAATGTTTTGCAGTTTTCAGTGTACAAGTCTTTTGCTTCCTTGGTTAATTTCTAGGGACTTTATTCTTTTTCATTAAGTTTCCTTAATTTCCTTTTCGGATTGTTCATTGTTAGTGTATAGAAACAGCTGATTCTCACGTGTTGATTTTGTATTCTGTAACTTTGCTGAATCTGTTCACTAGTTCTAACAGGCTTTTTTTGTGTGTGTGAAATCTTTAGGATTTTCTACATATAAGGTCATGTCACCTGCAAACAAAGAAAATTTTACTTCTTCGTTTCCATTTGGATGCCTTTTGTTTCTTTTTCTTCCCTAATTGCTCTGGCGAGAACTTCCAGTTCTCGGCCCGTGGCTGAGTGGTTAGGTTGGCGCGCTCCACTTCGGTGGCCCAAGGTTTTGCCGGTTCGGATCCTGGGCGCAGACACGGCATTGCTCATCAGGCCACGTTGAGGCAGCATCCCACATGCCACAACTAGAAGGACCCACAACTAAAAATACACAACTATGTACTGTGGGGTTTTGGGGAGAAAAAGGAAAAATAAAATCTTTAAAAAAAAAAAAAGAACTTCCAGTAATACATTGAATAGAAGTGGTAAAAGTCAGCATCCTTGGGCTTACGTATACTTTTACAAAACCCGATCACACACTGTGAGAACAAAGCTGAAGAGAAGACCCATCTGAGTCCTTATTCCAAGGAAAACTTAAGTTATCTGCTGAGGGTGAAAGCAGGAACCACATCAGGATCCAGAGGACTTTGCAAGCCAAGGGGCCTCGTATCTCTGCTTCAAGCACTGAAGAAATCTCTCAGACTTCTCTGGTCTGGAGAGACTTCAATCCAGCCTACCTGCCCATGCCTAGCTCCAGTCCCATGTCCTCTCCAGAGCATCCTTCAAACAGCTCCCTTGTGATGCCTTTTGACGGGCTCCAGCACCTGAAGGTATAGTCCATGTAAGGACTGAGCTTTCAAGACCACTCTAATGCTGTTCTGAAAGGTTCTTCCAATCTTACTGGCTTAATGAGCCATAAGCGTATCCTTGGCTCCCAATCTAAACCTGAAGCTACATGAAGGCAAGACATCTTCATTTCCTCAGGAGGGCCCGACCTTATACTGAAAAGGGCCCTTTATAAGTAAAATGACTGTAAACCCTTCTGAGGTCCCTTGGTGATAGGCACTGGGGAGTCTGGTGAGATTAGAGCTGGGCTCCCAGTTGTCCTCAGGGTCTCCCTTTGGACTCAGAAGCAGGAGAAATGGGCATTGCAGTGGAGGGTATGAGCAGAGGGTTTGAACTCAGGCTCTGGTGAGTCCTAGTTCGGCCAATCGCTGTGTGACCCTAGGACCATAACTTGACCTCCCCAAGCCTTTCTGTCAACTGTACAATGCGAGAATCATACAACTTTCCTCACACAGTTGTTGCGAGTGTAAACTAACACACACAAAGCGCTTGACAGAGCCCCTAACAGACGTAACACTCCCCCGCAGGCTGCGGGCATCACTATTACTACTTTTATTATTATCACAGCGCTTCTGAAGGGTATTCTGCCAGCACTCGCCCCTTCCTTTAGCATTCCTGTGTCACCACTGCCACCTACAGGTAAATAGCCAGCCACAAGCTATGCCCAGCAGATTCAATGCCCTAGGATCTTGCAAATATCTCTAGTCTTTCTGATTTCTGGGTTTCTGACCTGGGGGAGCTCTGCGCCCAGAAGCCGCAAGGGGCTCCTCTTCTAGAAAAAAGCCCCAAAACAGCTAGCCTGGCCCATCTGCAAAGGGAAGGAACAGCCATGGCACAATTTCCTTAGATATCCAAATGTTAAAACTCCCAAAGGTCTTAGAGGCCATCTATTAAAAAGATTCCCCATATGGCACCAGCCCAGTGGCGCAGTGGTTAAGTTAGCACATTCCACTTTGGCGGACCAGGGTCTTCCGGTTCAGATCCCAGGTGTGGACCTATATGCACTGTGAATCAAGCCATGCTGTGACAGGCGTCCCATATATAAAGTACAGGAAAATGGGCATGGATGTGAGCTCAGGGCCAGTCTTCCTCAGCAAAAAGAGGAAGATTGGTGGCAGATGTTAGCGCAGGGCTAATCTTCCTCAAAAAAAAAAAAGATTCCCCATGAGTCACTCAAAACAGATGTCATGTTTCCTGGACCTCTGGAAATGGGGCATGTGAGGAAAGTGGGGGACACAGTGTTGCTGCTAGCTCCTTACTGACAGCATCTTGCCCTCAAAGTTACCTTTGAACCACTGATCTCAAATCTTCAAGGAAATAGCACTCATTCCTTCCACACACAAAAAATGGAGAAGCAGAAGGGAGAATGAAAACCAATGTTTACCAAGCACAACATTCTTTTGGGCCCGGTTCTAAACATATATTACCTTATTTAACCCTCCCTTCCTCCTCCAGGGAGGTGAGCCCCATCCTAACAGATGAAGAAAGTAAAGCCCAGAGAAGACACCAGCCCAACAGTGCACAGCTGGTAGGTAGTAGCACTGCCAAACATATGACCCAGGTCTTTCTGGCAGCCCTGACCTTGGACCCCCACCCAGACCCAAACAGAAGGTTGGGGGGCAAAGAAGACGCTTGCCTCAAGAGCAGACTGGTCCAGAGCTCCTGGATGCAGCGCACCCTCCTGATTTGGCAGGTGAAGGGTAAAGACCCCGGGGTGAGAAGTATAAAAGAGAGTGCTGGTGTGACGGTCAAGTTAAATTAGCTGCCGGATCACCTTTTTAACCTTCTTCTTCTTTTTTAATTAATAAAATTTTAATATTAGAATAATTTTAGATTTACCAAAAAGTTACAATGTATAAAGGGGCCCATATGCCCTTTTCCCAGTTTCTGCTGATGTTAACATCTTACATAACCATTGTTCATTTGTCAAAACTAAAAAATTAACACTGGCATAGTACTACTAACTGAAGTCCAGACTTTATTCGATTTCTCCAGTTTTTCAACTAATGTCCTTTGTGGTCCAGGAGCCAATCCAGAATACCACACTGCATTTAGCTTTCCCCTCTTTTTATTCTATTTTCTTTACAGACCAACAAATTCACAAAATCATGAACGAACTTACCCTCCCATCTGGAGAGCTCAGTTCCAAAGGGCAGCTCCATATGAGCCACAATTCCACACCCGGCCTGATTTGGACACCACTCCCCAAACAAAGGAGCCCTTCAGGCCCGCCAAACAGAGAAAATAGAAGCTTGTTAGCCATACAAGGCCCGAGGCTGCTGATCTCAGTTCTTTTTCAACTGGAATTCCCTCGAGGGGGATCCACACATTTAAAATGCATTTGGGGTGTGTTCTCTAGGAGCAGAGCCACTGGTTCGATGTAGTCCCTTCTTTGTACTTAATGGGATATTTTATGTGTGGAGTAAATGAGTGTGCGGGAGCGGAGCCGGGAGAAGTCGTTGATTTAGGGCTGGAATGGCAATGGGCAACGCGGGGAGGATGGGGTTCGACAGGAGCCAGGCCCAGGCCAGGAGGACAGTGCAGGCAGGTTGTCCCAGCCCAGCCACCACCTGGCTACTCTAACAGCCAGGCAGGCACAGTGGTGGACTGGGAAGATAAAAGGTCCTCTGGGAGCTAGTGTTCAGGTGCGAGCTGCATGAAAGCTGAGTGGATATGCTGCCAATTTCTTTTCCCCCAGAGTGCCTCTCTGGGGCTGTTCACCTGGCCCACACGCACTCTGAGAGCAGACTGAGGTGCGCCCAGGAATTCCACTGTGCACTGCTCTGGTACCAGCCCTTGTTCTAGCTGCTCCTGATTATAGAGACATACATACTCAGAGGACACTTGACTACCAGCCCTTAAGGGAACAGAACATGCAAAGCATCCAAAGCCTTTCCAGTTCAATTCAAAAACTTTAACTGAGAGGCCTCTCCCTGTCAGGCACTGTGCTAGTAGGAAGGGACAGAAAAATAAGCAAGATGGAGGCCCTGCCCTCGAGGAGCTCACCAGGTGGGAAACCTGCAAACAAGCAGCCAGTAGACAATGTGATGAGAGTTATAATAGGAGTGTGTGGAAAAAAGAAAAACTCATGGACCAACACACAATGAAGGAACAGTTAATCATGCTAAGAGGGGAAGAGGAAGGGTCTGTGAAAGCTAGGGAAACAGCCTGGTAAAATGCAAGAGCAGGAACCTGGAGGAGGAGGACGGGAGCCTCACCGGCAGTAGGAATGGGCTGAGCAGACACGTGAAGGCCTGTCAGGGCTGGGATGGAAACACAGGGCTGTGGTGGAGGGAAGCAGTGAGAGGAGGCCAGCTGGGGAGAGTCCTTTCATTTTCTGTAAGAAGTCTGGGCTTTCTGCAGGAGGCAACGAATGGAGCTTTTCAACAGGAGTGAAAAGAATATTTGCATTTGAGACAGATCATTCTGCTATCAGCATGGGGGCTGTACTAGAGTGAAGAGACTGCAGGCAGGAAGCAGGGGCAGGTTATCACAACTGGTCAGTGAAAAAGACAAGACAGCACTTGGTCAAGGTCACAGGTTTTGAATTTGTGCACTAGGGGTCAGTCCTGGGTCATTTGACCCTCGGCAAATTCCTTAAAATCTCTGAACTTCAGTTTAGTTATCCATAAAATGGGCAAAATAGTCATACCTCCTCACAGGATGTCCTGAAGATTAAATGAGTTAGTGATGGAAAACACAAAACAGAGAAGCAGGTACATAGTGAGTGTGTAATAAATATGAACTACAATTCTTAACTCAGGCATTATGTAGATTTGACCTCTGGAAGGACTGACTTCTGTGTGTAAGGCAGAAGAAGGGTGACTGTCTCGAAGGCCTTTACAGCAGCTTCCAGGCAGAGAGTGAAGAGGCCACCCTAAGTCCCTCCTCGAGCGTGGGCTGACAGGGCTGCATTCTGTTGGCCAGGCACCAATCATCCTACCAGTCCAGCCAGGGACTGCAGGCATCACTATGAAGGAGGCTAAAAAGGAAGGTCTCCTTTCTGCCTCAAAAGCAATTACAAAATTCCAAGCCCAGAGAAAGACTCCCAAAAGTTCCCCAGGGTTCACAGCTGCTGGGCTCAGTAAAGCCAGAGTGCTTTGACTAACTTCTGCAAAGAGCTGTCCTTCAGAACTAGGTAAAGGGAAACACTCTCCTTGCCACCATCATAGCATTTGCAATATTCCAAGGCATTTGTGGGGAGCAGTGAAAAGCAACCCCTCAAGTAAGGCTCAAATATTAGCTGGTTTTCCCATGCAGAGGCCTAGTCTTAGGAGGAATAGCAGCTACTAATAAAAAACACCCATGTTAAAACAACAAAGTTAATTCTTTGTTATTTATTTTTTTTGAGGAAGATTAGCCCTGAGCTAACATCTGCTGCCAATCCTCCTCTTTTTGCTGAGGAAGACTGGTCCTGAGCTCACATCTGTGCCCATCTTCCTCTACTTTATATGTGGGATGCCTACCACAGCATGGCTTGCCAAGCAGTGCCATGTCCGCACCCAGGATCCGAACCAGTGAACCCCGGGCCGTCGAAGCAAAACGTGCGCGCTTAACTACTGCACCGCCGGGCTGGCCCCCGAAGTTAAATTCTTACTCTTAAGTTAACACACACTTTTTAAAGAACAATACCCACTGCATGGAAGAACCAGAACATCACATTATTGAAGGTAGCACACATTTAAGAACCCTTGGGGAAAACAATTTGGGCAACAGATTTCAAGGGGCAGGTGGTAAAGGGTTCTTATCCTTTACCTAATAATCTCTTTAGGACTCAAAGAAATATTTCAAAGGAAAAAGCTACACACAACCTAGCAATTCCACTCGTAGGTATATACATCCCAAAGACACGACATTTGTTATGTCCACACAAAAACTTGTACATAATGTTCACGGCAGCATCATTCTAAATGCCAAAAAGTTGAAACAATCCAAATGTCCATCAACTGATGAATAGAAAACAAAATGTAGTCTATCCACAATGGAATGTTATTTGGAAACAAAAAGGAATGAACTTCTTTTTTTTTTTAAGATTTTATTTTTTTCCTTTTTCTCCCCAAAGCCCCCCAGTACATAGTTGTATATTCTTCGTTGTGGGTCCTTCTAGTTGTGGCCTGTGGGACGCTGCCTCAGCGTGGTTTGATGAGCAGTGCCATGTCCGTGCCCAGGATTCGAACCAACGAAACACTGGGCCGCCTGCAGCAGAACGCACAAACTTAACCACTCGGCCACAGGGCCAGCCCCCCAGGAATGAAATTCTGATACGTGCTACAATACACATGAACCTTGAAAACATTATGTCAAGTGAAAGAAGCCAGTCACAAAAGGACAAATACTGTTTGCTTCCACTCATATGAGGTACCGAGAGTAGTCAAATTCACAGAGACAGAAAGCCGAAAGAAGGGTAGCTGCCAGGGGCCAAGGGAAGGGAATGGAGAGATAGTCTCAAATGGGTACCAAGTTTTAGTTTGGGAAGATGAAAAAGTTCTGGAGATGGATAGTGGTGATGGTGTACAACATTTGAACGTACTTAATGTCACTGAACTGTACACTTAAAAATGGCCAAAATGGTAAATTTTATGTTATGTATATTTTATCACAATTTTTTAAGTGGGAAAAATAAAGACCACAGCTTATATGAATCAACTTACATGAAATATCCAGAATAGGCAAATCTATAGAGACAGAAAGTTGATTAGTGGTTGCCTAAGGTTGGGGGAAATGAGAAGTGATTGTTAATGGCTATGGAATGATGAAAATATTCTAAGATTGACTGTGGTAATGGTTGCACAACTCTGTAAATATATTAAAAATCACTGAATGGTACACTTATTTAAATGGATGAATTGTATGGCATGTGAATTATATCTCAATAAAGCTGTTGCAAAAGGGGAAAAGCTACACACAGGAACATATTCAATATAGTATTATTTAAAATTCTTAAAGCTTCTCAAATATGAAATAGAAAAATGATGGCTAAGTAAATTATGCTATGTGTGTGTGTATATATATATATATCAACTCAACTGAATACTATATAGCCATTATAGGTAATCATTATTAAAACCATACAGAAAGATTTTATAATGGTGTAAAGAACACAAAATTGTCCTTTTTTAAAAAAAGGATGCAAAGGGATAATGCCTGGACGAGGAAAAGAACAAAAATAGTCAATGTGTTGAAATATTTGGCTTAGAAGCAAATCTTTAAAATTGTTTTCTGGGGCCAGCCCAGTGGCACAGTGGGTAAGTTTGCACGTTCGTTCCGCTTTGGCAGCCCAGGGTCTGCCGGTTCGGATCCCAGGTGTGGATGTGGCACCGCTGATCAAGCCATGCTGTGGCAGGCGTCCCACATATAAAGTAGAGGAAGATGGGCACAGATGTAAGCTCAGGGCCAGTCTTCCTCAGCAAAAAGAGGAGGATTGGCAGCAGATGTCAGCTCAGGGCTGATC